>NC_079392.1:26971003-26973503 GCF_029220125.1 Pseudoliparis swirei | reverse complement strand
CTTCCTGCCCCTCTCTGTTTTCCACCCGGGACTTTCTTGTCAAATATATGGCCATTTTGGCTTCGCCGGATAAAAAATTAAGGAGCTGCCATTTTTCTTTTCCGTCTTTTTGTAGGCAGCTCCCATGATAAAAACCTTCTCTGTAAAAGCCACATTAAAAAGACTAAAAACCAATGTTAAAAGAGCGAAGAAACTCAAAAGTCTCTTACACTCATTAAAAACATGGTAAATAGTCTCCCGGAGGTCACAGAAGGGGCACTGGCTCAGGACAGCGGGATTAATGACTGAAATAAAAGCGTTGGACGCGACAGCACCGTGTAAAATCCGCCACTGGAGGTCAGCGGTCCTTTTCTTCAGGGGAGGCTTGTATAGGACCCCCCACTGCGGGCCAGGGCCTCCATGCCCAAGTCTCTCTGACCACACAGTGGGCGGTCTGTTGCACAGTCTGGACCTGTTGATGCTCTTCACGAGGTTAAAATACAAAGTCTTCTTGTCTGCTTTGTTCAGTGTGCAGTTTTCTGGGTGGCTCGTTCTTAGCAGGGGGCCGGTGAGTGCCCCTAGCCCCGGGCTGAGGGAGATGTCTGGGAAGGGGTCTGCAGGGTCCGGCTCTGTTCTCTGCTGGCTGTAGTCGTTGAGGAGGCTCCTCTCCAACCCGGTCAGCCTCTGCCTCCACAGCTCCAGGAGCCTCCTCGCCACCCGGTCGGAATGCATCCCCAGCAGGGAGCCCAGGGCCGGGGGGTCGCTCAGCGTCGGCCCCACTGCATCCACCAACTGCTGCAGGCAAAGGGTCTTTGTTCGCAGCAGCGCCCCCGTTAGTCCAGGGGTGACGCTGCTGCTAATGTCCATTCTCGCTTTATAAATTAATGGTTCTCTCAACAACCAGAACAGAGAGTCAGACTGTGAGCACCTTTCGTGCTTAAAAAGGGCCCACGACTTAAAAACACCCTGATAAAAAGGAGGCAGCCCACTTAACTTTAAAAAGCTGGAGTCTATTAAAAACAGAGCAGTATCCAGCCCCAGGTTGTCAGCACGTCTGAGGATGCAGCTGGCCACGTCTCGCCACACTAAAAACCCCGGACTCGTTAAAAACTTCTGAACAAACTGTAATCTAAAAGTGGCGTCCGGCTGGCCAGGTGGACAAGGCCCTGTACCCCCTCCTCTCTGGCTAAAAACAGCACCCCCTGTGGCACCCAGTGTAGACCCTCCCAAAAGAAATCCACCATCTTCTTTTGTATGTTGGCTAAGAAGCCAGAGGGAGGGTCTAAAACGGTCAACCTGTGCCACAGTTGGGATGCAATAAGATTGTTTAAAACCAGTACTCTACCCTTAAAAGACATCTGGGGGAGCAGCCACTTCCATTTGGAAAGTTTCCCCTCTATCTTCTCTGTGACGCCCTCCCAGTTCTTCTGGACCATGCTCGGTTTAGCCAGATATATTCCTAAATAGTTAGAACCGTCCTTTTCCATATGAGCTTTTGTGGAAGAACCGGAGGCCACGCCACTCCCCACAGCGAGGGCTTCGCTTTTCTTCAGTTCACCCTCGCTGATGATGCCGTGCTAAAATCATGTACTATTTGATTTAAAAGGTTTACATCATTTTGATTCTTAATAAAAACAACAACGTCGTCGGCATATGCCGATAAAATCATTCCTTTACTAAAACCAGGTAAAACCAAACCATGTAGGCTAGAGCGTATTTTAATGAGGAGGGGCTCGAGGGAGAGTGCGTAGAGCATCCCGGACAGAGCACAGCCCTGCCGGACCCCTCTACTCACTCTAAAAGGAGCACACAGCCTGCCGTTTATCTTCAGCACACTCTCAACATTACTGTACAACACCTTGATATTAGCTATGAAGCCAGCGCTGAACCCAAACTTCCCCAGAACTTTCCAGAGGAAGCCGTGTTCAACGCGGTCAAAAGCCTTTTCCTGATCTAGAGAAATCAGACCAGTGTCCATACCCAACGAGCTGGAGACCTCCAAAACGTCCCGAATGAGGTGGACGTTGTCCACCATGGACCTGCCGGGCACACAGTAGGTCTGGTCCCGATGGAGGACCTGCTCCATAGCTCCCCTCAGCCTGGAGGCCAGGACCCTGGACAGAAGCTTGTAATCCACACACAGCAGAGACACAGGGCGCCAGTTACCGATGTCCTGCGGGTTTCCTTTTTTAGGCAGTAGGGTTAGTACTGCCCTCCGGCAGGACATCGGCATGGAACCAGAGGCCAGACTCTCGTTGAACACCTCTAGGATGTCCCCTCCGAGGACATCCCAGTATTTCTTGTAAAACTCAGCGGGAGGCCGTCGATCCGGGCGCGCCTCCCTGCATTCCTGCAGGGCAGCTTTCAGCTCTTGGGGGTTATGGGTCTGTCGAGCTCCTCATTAGTCTCCTCGGAGACCTGAGGCAGCTCCCCACAGAGCCCCTCCGTCGACTCTCCCTCCTCCCTATACTCAGTGGCATAAAGGGGAGGTAAAACCCCACCGCCGCTTCCGGATCTGGCT
>NC_079392.1:26956003-26966003 GCF_029220125.1 Pseudoliparis swirei | reverse complement strand
GCCCTGTTTATTGAAGCGCAGCTTTGTGGGCCCTTAAATGGCCCTCAGTCACTGTGCCTCCATTCACTGCAAAAAAACACAAAAAACCTTTGACCCCCCCTCCCCCCCTCCCTTTCGATTGCAATCGCTTCATTGATCTCTCAATTTAACGAATCTCCCCCGTACAGCGAGGCGGTTTCCCTTCAGACCTTCAGGCTCTCGCTGGGAATCTGCACCTCAAAGACGTCTTTGAGCGTCTTTGAGTCCCGGAGACGCGTCGCTCCGCGCGGCTCGTTAGCATCAACTCCGTTAGCAAGGACACGGGAAACCATTCCCAGGCAGTCGGCCAGATAACAGCCGGATGAGCTCATTCAGAACTCTATTAGCATTGTTAGAGCTAATATTGAGCCCTTTGCTCAACAGGTCAATCACACACACACACACACACACACAGACACACACACACACACACACAGACACACACACAGACACACACACACACACAGACACACACACACAGACACACACACACACACACAGACACACACACACACACACACACACACACACACACACACACACACACACACACACACACAGACACACACACACACACACACACACAGACACACACACACACACACACACACACACAGACACACACACACACACACAGACACATACACACACACAGACACACACACAGACACACACATAGACACACACACAGACACACAGACACACACACACACACACACACACACACACACACAGACACACATACACACACACACACATACACATATATACACACACATACATATACACACACACACACACACACACACACACACACACACACAGACACACACACACACATACACATACACACATACATACACATACACACACACAGACACATACACACAGACACACACACATACACACACACACAGACACACACACAGACACAGACACACACACACAGACACACAGACACACACACACAGACACACAGACACACACACACACACAGACACACACACACAGACACAGACACACACACAGACACACACACACACACACACAGACACACACACACACACACACACAGACACACACAGACACACACACACACACAGACACACACACACACAGACACACACACACACACACACACACACACACACACACACAGACTTCACGTCGGGGTCACGATGTCATCGCCTCGGTTAACTACGACGTTGTAACGGGGTGTGAAGCCTCTTCCGCCCCCCCCCCCACCCCCCCCCCCCGTCGGGCCGTGGCGTTCGGGCGCCGCGTGTTCTTTCGGGCGCCGAGTGGACCCAGAGCGCCACTTTACAAGCGGCTCTTCTTTTATTTTGTCTCTTTTTTTACGAGCGAGTCGCAGCGCCGGTGGAGCAGCGGCCTCCAGGTCCACGGTCAACACGCCGCCGTCACAGACCTCGTAAACCACGCCTCTTTGTCTCCGAACAAGCGTCCGCTCAGGAATGCTTCACAGAGCACGGAGTTCAGCCCACTCCCGCTTTAACGGCCGACCCGTCCGACAACGCTCTGACGCCCCAATTTGAGGTTTGTCTCCTCCCTTTAAAGCGCTTTAAAATGGCGACGCACCGCAGGAAACACGAGAAAAGCTCCCGGCAGAGACAGAAGTGGCCATATGAGGTGTTTTACGACCGCCTGATAGTCGAGATATACTGTAGCAGCGCCGCGGCCTTCAGGATCCCGGGCGGCGCTCCTCTTAACGGGCTCGTAAATGACTTTGGCAGCTGGGGGTTCGACACCGTGGGCCACACAAGACAAAGGGGGCCGGGTCTGGACCGCGCTGCAGGACTGACGCTGACAGGGCGGGGGGGGGGGGGGGGGCGGGGTGGAAGCCGAGCCACACTCGAGGAACACGTCTGTGCAATGAGTCAGTTTGGTGTTTTTTCTTTCTTTTTAAACCACATCTGGAGTCTGTGAAGGCCGAGATGACCCCCCCATCACAGACCTGACCGGGCTGTGTGTGTGTGTGTATTACCCTCATTATGGGGACCACGGTTCATTAACACACTCGCATTGTGGGGTCCCACTTCCTTTTGGGGAGAAAAATGCACCTTCAAATAACGTATTACAGTCAATGTGATGCCCTCTACAGTGATGGAAACTTGACTGTGTGTGTGTGTGTGTGCGTGTGTGTGTGTGTGTGTGTGTGTGTGTGTGTGTGTGTGTGTGTGTGTGTGTGTGTGTGTAGGAGGGCACAGCTTTAGTGAACCAGAGGGCTCATAAAGGTGGTGCCCAGCGAATAATGTGGGCTACGTAGACAACTGGAAGACTTTCTGGGGAAAACCTGATCTGATGAGGAGAGACGGCATTCATCCCACGTTGGACGGAGCGCGTCTCATTTCTGCGAATATGACCAAGTTGATCACCGGACTTAATCTATGACAACCCAGGGTTCAGATCAGGAACCGGGAGCAGAGTTGTAGTTTAACACCCTTCTCTGCTCTTCCATTCGAGCAGTTACCCACCCTTGACTTTAGAGTAGAGACTGTGTCTGTCCCACGGCCACTTCAATTAAATAAATCAAAAGTAAGCAGAAGAGGAGTCGTACACAATAACCTTATACAAGTTAACACAATTATTTCAGCAGTGCAACAAAATAGGTCTATTAAATGTGGTCTCCTAAATATTCGATCTCTGTCATCTAAAGCTGTGTTACTGAATGATTTAATATCAGATAATCACATTGATTTATGTTGCCTAACTGAAACCTGGCTGAGCCATGAAGAATATGTCTGCCTGAATGAATCGACTCCTCCAAGTCATATTAATACTCACATTCCTCGAGGCACCGGTCGAGGAGGTGGAGTAGCAGCCATCTTTGAATCGAGCCTATTAATTAATCCTCAACCAAAATTACACTACACCTCATTTGAAAGCCTTGTTCTTAGTCTTTCACATCCAACCTGGAAAACACTACAGCCAATTCGATTTGTGATTCTGTACCGCCACCAGGTCCATATTCAGAGTTTATATCTGAATTCTCAGAATTTATATCAAGTTTGGTTCTTAAAACCGATAAAGTTATTATTGTTGGAGATTTTAATATCCATGTGGATGTTGATAATGATTGCCTTAGTGCTGCATTCATCTCCTTGTTGGACTCGATTGGCTTCTGTCAGAGAGTACAGAAACCCACTCACAGCTTTGGCCACACGCTTGAGCTTGTTCTTACTTATGGCGTTGACATTGAGCATTTGAACGTCTTCCCACAGAATCCTCTTCTGTCAGACCACAACCTCATAACTTTTGAATTTATACTACCGGAGTGTACTCCGTTAGTCAAAAGTTTCTACACTAGATGTCTAACTGATAGTGCTGTAGCTAAATTTAAAGCGATTCCTTCTGTATTTGATTCGATACCACGTCTCAATATAACAGAGGACTCCTGGTCTAACTTTAGTCCGTCCCAGATTGATCATCTTGTTGACAGTGCCATAGGCTCTCTGAGAATGACACTGGACTCGATAGCTCCTCTGAAGAAGAAGACAGTGAGGAAGAGGAGGTTTGCTACGTGGTATAACCCTCAGACCCGCAAACTGAAGCAACGTCACGAAAGCTTGAGCATATGGCGTTCAACTAATCTCGAAGAATCCCGCTTAGTTTGGCGAGATAGTCTTAAAACATATAAGAAGGCCCTCCGTAATGCCAGAGCAGCCTATTACTCATCAATAATAGAAAAATAAAACAACCCCAGGTTTCTCTTCAGCACTGTAGCCAGGCTGACAGAGAGTCACAGCTCTGTGGAGCCGAGCATTCCTATAAACCTTAGTGGTAATGACTTTATGAACTTCTTTAATGAAAAGATTTTAACTATTAGGGACAAGATTAATAATCTCTTGCCCATAACCAGTGCCAATCTGTTCTCAAGTGGAATGGCCTTGGAAACCGCTGTATGCCCTGGTGTATATTTGGAGGATTTTCTCCTATCAATCGTGACCAATTATTTTCAACGGTTTCTACTTCGAACACGTCTACCTGTCTCTTGGACCCCATACCGACGAGGCTGCTTAAAGACGTTTTGCCTTTAATTGGCGGCTCTCTATTAGATATTATCAATGTGTCTCTGCTAACAGGCCACGTACCACACTCCTTCAAGGTGGCTGTTATTAAACCTCTCCTGAAGAAGCCCACTCTGGATCCAGAGGTATTGGCTAACTACAGACCGATCTCTAACCTCCCCTTCCTCTCCAAGATCCTTGAGAAAGTGGTCGCAAATCAGTTGTGCGACTTTCTACATCATAATAGTTTATTTGAGAAATTTCAATCAGGATTTAGAAAACACCACAGCACCGAGACGGCACTGGTGAAAATTACAAATGACCTCTTAATGGCAGCAGATAGAGGACTCCTCTCTGTCCTGGTCTTGTTAGACCTTAGTCCTGATAGAGGACTCCTCTCTGTCCTGGTCTTGTTAGACCTTAGTGCTGCATTCGACACCATTGACCATGACATCCTGTTACAGAGACTGGAGCAGTCGATTGGCATTTCAGGCACGGCACTAATTTGGTTTAAATCCTATTTATCAGATCGATCTCAGTTTGTATTTGTAAACGATGACGCCTCGATAACCACCAACGTTAATCACGGAGTTCCACAAGGTTCTGTGCTTGGACCAATTTTATTTACCTTATACATGCTTCCTTTGGGCAATATTATCAGGAAACACTCCATAAACTTTCATTGTTATGCAGATGACACTCAACTATATTTATCGATAAAACCAGAGGAGAGCAACCAACTCTGTAAAATTCAAGCATGTCTTAAAGACATAAAAACATGGATGACCTGCAACTTCTTGATGTTAAACTCAGACAAAACCGAAGTAATTTTAATCGGCCCTGAGCACCTCAGAGATCAATTATCTGGTGATGTGGATTCTGTAGACGGCATTGCCCTGGCATCCAACACCACTGTAAAGAATCTTGGCGTTATCTTTGATCGGGACTTGTCCTTTAACTCCCACGTAAAGCAAATCTCAAGGACTGCATTCTTTCATCTACGTAATATTTCAAAAATCAGGCACATCTTGTCTCAAAAGATGCAGAAAAATTGGTTCACGCGTTTGTTACTTGAGACTGGATTACTGCAACTCCTTATTAGCAGGCTGCTCTAATAAATCTCTTAGGTCCCTCCAGTTGATCCAGAATGCTGCAGCTCGTGTTCTCACTAAAACTAAGAAAAGAGATCACATCACTCCTGCACTAGCTGCTCTGCACTGGCTCCCAGTAAAATCAAGAATCACTTTTAAAATTCTTCTCTTAACCTACAAAGCCTTGATTGGTGATGCTCCATCATATCTTAAGGAGCTTGTCGTACCATATTGCCCCACTAGAGAGCTACGCTCACTAAATGCGGGACTACTTGTAGTTCCTAGAGTCTTAAAAAGTAGAATGGGAGCCAGAGCCTTTAGTTATCAAGCTCCTCTTTTATGGAACCAGCTTCCAATTTCAGTCCGGGAGGCAGACACAGTCACCTCGTTTAAGAGTAGACTTAAGACCTTCCTCTTTGACAGAGCTTATAGTTAGGGCTGAATCAGGTTTGCCCTGGTCCAGCCCCTTGATATGCTGCTATAGGCTTATAGCTGCCGGGGGACGTTAGGATACACTGAGCACCTATCTCCTCTTTTTCTCTCCTAAGGATGAATTTTCATCTCTCAATCACACGTTAGTAACTCTGCTTTCTCCCCGGATTCCTTTTGACTTCCAGTGTCAGGGGGACATCGGACCCTACGGGACGGCATAGATCCTATCTGCCTGATGGATCGTCTGGGTCGTGGAATTCCTGCTCATGACTACGCCACTGTCCTGTTGAGACTCCGCCCACTCCTCCTCCCCACCGCCATCTGCCTGATGGATCGTGGAGGTCTCCATCGTGGAATATGCCTACTATGAACTATTCATACACTCTGTCATATTCATTGAATGTATTTTAACTCTAAATCTGTCCTTCTGTACACATTACATCTATTGCATCTGTCCATCCTAGGAGAGGGATCCTCCTCTGTTGCTCTCCTCCAGGTTTCTTCCCTTTTTTTCCCCCTGAAGGGTTATTTGGGAGTTTTTCCTGGTCCGATGTGAGGTTTTGGGGCAGGGATGTCTATGTGTACAGATTGTAAAGCACTCCGAGACAAATTTGTAATTTGTGAAATTGGGCTATACAAATAAACTGAATTGAATTGAATTGAATAAAACCTACAGGATTTATACGGAGTCAACAGAGTCCAAGAATCACTTCAGAGTTATGTGTCCACCAGAGACACAGAGGAGGGAGGGGCCCCAATGAGGAGGGAGGGGCTTAAGTGAGAGATGGGAGGGGCTCCAATGAGGAGGGAGGGGCTCCAGTGAGAGTAGGGAGGGGCTCCAATGAGGAGGGAGGGGCCCCAGTGAAACCCAATAATCTGTTCTGGTCCCTTCCCAGATAAAGTGTGCGCTCACACCCTGAACATGTATGATGTCATTTCAGACTGAAGGGGAAGGAACACGAGTCACCAGCAGCGTGTTCCTTCGGCTCGTCACATCAAGAAAGTCCTTTCAAAATAAAGTTCTCTCTTCACAGGTAACTACAGTCAGGTTCAGCATCATTAACGATAAAGAAAAGAACAACACTTAAAGACTGGAGCGTATCTTCACGGATGTTTACTCACCTCACGAGAAACAAGAGAACGTCTCAGGAACTGGAGCTTCCTGCATGAGCTGAACCTCCAGACACGAGAGAAGAGAAAGAGCACAGCGACCAAAAGATTTCAGAGATTTAACAGTAAAACATGTAATGTAGAGGGATTTTAACCCCGGAGCAGGAGGTCGCGGCAGGGTCAGAGGGGTCAGGGGGGTCAGAGGGGTCAGGGGGGTCAGAGGGGTCTGGGGGGTCCGACCCGGTGGTCTGCAGAGGTCGAGAGTCAGTTAAAGGTGAGGGGGAGACGAGGGGGGGGGTCATCGCAGTGACCATCGCACCCTGGCCCACTCGCGGTGACATCATCGTGAGGTTGTTTTTATTCACACGCATTAGGAAACGGTCAAAATGATACGCCGTGCAACCGATATCCGATCGTGGAAAAGAAATCGAGCCGTGTGATTGGCTGAACGAGGGACGCCCCCAGTTCTCATTTAGAACCAGTGGACACACACACACACACACACATGCAAATGAGCACAAACGCGTCAGCTGAAGCAAATCCGAGAGGTTCGTCCCACACTTGTTGATGAAATCCCCCCCCCCCCCCCCCGTCTTCTCTAATGTGGCTTCATTGACTGTGACACACTGAGCACGGAGACAATGACCGGACAATTAAAGTTGCCCCAGAGGAGGAGCGTCGAGCCACACACCGTCCACCGGCTTTGTGTGTGTGTCAGGCAGCGGCACAATACCAGCAACCCCCCCCCCCAACCCCCACAACCCCCCAAGATCCACAAGCCCCGCCCCCAGCAGTCTATGAATATGTAACTTATACTCACCATATTGAACCCACCGGTGGAACATTACGTTCTGAATTTAATGATCACGTGACCAATAGTTCACAAAACCAGAGAGAAACATGCATTCTCTCTCCTGACCACCAGGGGGCGACTCCTCTGGTTGTATAGAAGTCTATGCTTCATATGTTACAGCTGCATTATCTCTCCTGACCACCAGGGGGTGGCTCCTCTGGTTGTATAGAAGTCTATGCTTCATGTGTTAAAGATGCATTCTCTCTCCTGACCACCAGGGCGTGACTCCTCTGGTTGTATAGAAGTCTATGCTTCATTTGTTAAAGATGCATTCTCTCTCCTGACCACCAGGGCGTGACTCCTCTGGTTGTATAGAAGTCTATGCTTCATTTGTTAAAGATGCATTCTCTCCTGACCACCAGGGCGTGACTCCTCTGGTTGTATAGAAGTCTATGCTTCATTTGTTAAAGATGCATTCTCTCTCCTGACCACCAGGGGGCTCCTCTGGTTGTACAGAAGTCTCTATAAATTGAGTCAAACAGACCGTAAAGCAGGGGATGCTTTAGGGGCGGGGCTACAAGGTTGTTTCTGAAGTTATTGGTAACGTCTTCATTCTGTGTTACACGTTTCCTCTCAGTTCATCTCGTTGGTTCGCCCCCTGGTGGTGAGGAGAATAACGCGTACATATAACAGTGTCTCTTAATCTGAAGCCTGTAAACATGAAGAAAAACATGAAGAAAAACATGTGTGTGTAGGTCTGATTTGGGACATTTCACGAGGGAATGATGTTATCAGGATTCTAATAATAATACAACTCTATAATACTTTATGTCTAATCATCTGAAGTTCTGTGTTTCACAGATTAATAATCCACTCTTCCACCTGGAGTTCTGTCTTCATTCTGATGATCCTCATCAGAGTGACCCGCCACTGCCCCCTGGTGGCGACCCTCCACGAGGCCCTCCAGCTGCAGCCTGGGCCCCGAGGACCTTCTCTGGTTCCACACCCTGACCAATGAGGGCCCCGAGGACCTTCTCTGGTTCCACACCCTGACCAATGAGGGCCCGAGGACCTTCTCTGGTTCCACACCCTGACCAATGAGGGCCCGAGGACCTTCTCTGGTTCCACACCCTGACCAATGAGGGCCCGAGGACCTTCTCTGGTTCCACACCCTGACCAATGAGGGCCCCGAGGACCTTCTCTGGTTCCACACCCTGACCAATGAGGGCCCGAGGACCTTCTCTGGTTCCACACCCTGACCAATGAGGGCCCCGAGGACCTTCTCTGGTTCCACACCCTGACCAATGAGGGCCCGAGGACCTTCTCTGGTTCCACACCCTGACCAATGAGGGCCCCGAGGACCTTCTCTGGTTCCACACCCTGACCAATGAGGGCCCCGAGGACCTTCTCTGCTGTCGGGTCAAACTGCCCCAGTGTCCCCTCACAGGGACCCGACGCCCTCAGGTCGCTGTCGATTGGCCAAAGAAAAGCAACGGACGATAACAACATCCAATGGGAGGCTGTCTGGGATGAGGGGGCGGGCCCTCTGGCCCCTCCTCCTGTTGACAGTCAGTGAAATTTAAATAAAAAAATTAAAAAAGGTCCTAGAGCCTCATCAATGAGGACCGAGAGGTTTCCTTCTCTCTGTGTTCGCTCTGTGAGGTCAAAGGAATGTAATGAAGGTCACGTGCACATTATCACTTCATAATGAAGGTCCCAGGAGCAGCCCCTGCGTCGTCTCCTCTCGGTTGACCCGCTCCTGGACCCAGAGCAGCTCGTGACTGCCCCCCTGTGGATGCTCCTCTCAGGACACAACAGGTGTGCGACGGCCAGATAAACGTGCACTATAGTGCACGTGAGCCGCCGTGGTCGTAGGTTCTGTGTTCAGTGTAAGTTTCTGTTCACACCTCCTCCTCCTCCTCCTCCTCCCAGACGGCCTGCAGCTTAATGTGGAACATCTGGGGGAGGCTAAAGAGGATGTGGACGCTGTCATAACAACACCCCCCCCCCCCCAGACATCTCTGAGCATCCCCTGGGATTTGAAGACGCTTCCTCGTCTCCTTTCCTTGTCTCCTTTCCTGAACACCCAAAGACTGACATGACCAGAGAAGGATCCGCCAGAGGAAACACAAACAAGAACCATGTATGTGAAAACACACACACACACACACACACACACACGTGTGTGTGTGTGTGTGTGTGCAGCATGTGTGAATGATTACATACTCACAGAGGGCTCTTTGTGCTCCGACTCTGTGTCTGTGACTGTGTCTGTGACTGTGTCTATGACTCTGTGTCTGTGACTCTGTGTCTGTGACTGTGTCTATGACTCTGTGTCTATGACTCTGTGTCTGTGACTGTGACTCTGTGTCTGTGACTCTGTGTCTGTGACTCTGTGTCTGTGACTCTGTGTCTGTGACTGTGACTCTGTGACTGTGACTCTGTGTCTGTGACTCTGTGTCTGTGACTCTGTGTCTGTGACTGTGACTTTGTGTCTGTGACTCTGTGTCTGTGACGCTGTGACTCTGTGT
>NC_079392.1:26773503-26943503 GCF_029220125.1 Pseudoliparis swirei | reverse complement strand
CAGAGGCTCATTCATGTATTATATAAACTATATATTATAAAGCTTTGGAGGGGTTAGTCCACTCAGCATCAGAGGCTCATTCATGTATTATATAAACTATATATTATAAAGCTTTGGAGGGGTTAGTCCACTCAGCATCAGAGGCTCATTCATGTATTATATAAACTATATATTATAAAGCTTTAGAGGGGTTAGTCCACTCATCATCAGAGGCTCATTCATGTATTATATAAACTATATATTATAAAGCTTTGGAGGGGTTAGTCCACTCAGCATCAGAGGCTCATTCATGTATTATATAAACTATATATTATAAAGCTTTAGAGGGGTTAGTCCACTCAGCATCAGAGGCTCATTCATGTATTATATAAACTATATATTATAAAGCTTTGGAGGGGTTAGTCCACTCAGCATCAGAGGCTCATTCATGTATTATATAAACTATATATTATAAAGCTTTAGAGGGGTTAGTCCACTCAGCATCAGAGGCTCACTCGTCTTCCTGGCTGTCTTGTGACTCGTGGAGCGACACTAAGACAAAGTCTCATGAATCTTTGACTGAAACTTGAACTCTTTCCTCACGCAGCGAGGAGCTCCGGGAG
This sequence comes from Pseudoliparis swirei, assembly GCF_029220125.1. Lineage (NCBI taxonomy): Eukaryota > Metazoa > Chordata > Actinopteri > Perciformes > Liparidae > Pseudoliparis > Pseudoliparis swirei. Next base: position 26,942,901 of record NC_079392.1, on the reverse strand, counting down.
ACGTCGAGGTAACCCTTGTGGTGGTGGTTGTTGTTGTTGTTGGTTTCGTTAAATGTGGCTATCAAAACAAACATAACAACAACATGTTGATGCAGCTTCGTTGTGTTTCATGTTCATCTGAAGCTTATCGCTCTCATGAAGACCTCAAGCGCTGTTATTCACAGCTCTGCTTCCTTTCCTTTTTCTTCCTTTCTTCCTTCCTTTCTTTCTTTCCTTCATTTCCTTCCTTTCCTTCCCTTCCTTCTTTCCTTTCTTTCTTTCCTTCATTTCCTTCCCTTCCCTCCCTCCCTCCCTTCCTTCTTTTCCTTCCCTTCCTTCCTTCCTTCCCTCCCTCCTCCAGGCCGCTCCTCTCTCTTCCCCATCGATGATAATCTCCTGGACGCCGGCCGTGGCCACCAGGGGGCACCGGGGGGCCACGGGCCCTGCTACCCGCACCACAACGGGGAGCGCTTCTCACGCAAGGTGTTCGTGGGGGGGCTGCCCCCCGACATCGACGAAGGTGAGGGGGGGCCGGGGGGGGGAGGGGGAAGGGGGAGGAGCTTGTTGTGCTCTGCGTTCCACAGAACCGTGAACAACATCCTGGTTCTTCACCTCTTCTGTTTCCTCTTCAGATGAAATAACCTCCAGCTTCCGCCGCTTCGGCCACCTGGTGGTGGACTGGCCTCACAAGGCGGAGAGCAAGTCCTACTTCCCCCCCAAAGGTACCGAGCCCGGCAGCGGGCCTCCGGGTCAAAGGTCACGGCAGAGAAAAGTGACTCCAATAGATGGAGAGAAATAATGTGGAGCTGCGACTCTGATAAATAAGACATCGTTTGACATTCATCTATTATTCACGTGTGTGTGTGTCTGTGTGTCTGTGTGTGTGTGTGTGTCCCAGGTTACGCCTTCCTGCTGTTCCAGGAGGAGAGCTCGGTGCAGGCCCTGATTGAAGCCTGCATGGAGGAGGATGGGAAGCTGTACCTGTGCGTCTCCAGCCCCACCATCAAAGACAAGCCTGTGAGTCTGGCTACAGGGCACACTGAACACACACACACACACACACACACACACATGTGCTCTTCAATAAAGAGAGAAAGAGTTTTCAAAGGTGAATTTGACTTTGACCTCAGGTGCAAATTCGCCCGTGGAACCTGAGCGACAGCGACTTCGTGATGGACGGCTCTCAGCCGCTCGACCCCCGCAAGACCATCTTTGTGGGCGGAGTGCCCCGGCCCCTCAGAGCCAGTAACTACACCGACTGTTTTGTATGATTGAGTATTTTATTTAGAAAGAAATCCCTGCATTCAAATGGCACCGCGCATTCTTAAGCTCTTTGATGAACTTTTTAAAGAGAGAGATGTGAATTCATCCATAAAGAGAGAGGAGAGAAGAGAGAAGTTCAATGTACCTGAAGGCTCTGGCTCCTCCTACTTTAAGACTCTAGGAACCACAAGTAGCCCCGCATTTAGTGAGCGCAGCTCTCTAGTGGGGTAATATGGTACTACAAGCTCTCTAGTGGGGTAATATGGTACTACAAGCTCTCTAGTGGGGTAATATGGTACTACAAGCTCTCTAGTGGGGTAATATGGTACTGCAGGCTCTCTAGTGGGACAATATGGTACTACAAGCTTTCTAGTGGGGTAACATGGTACTACAAGCTCTCTAGTGGGGTAATATGGTACTACAAGCTCTCTAGTGGGGTAATATGGTACTGCAGGCTCTCTAGTGGGGCAATATGGTACTACAAGCTTTCTAGTGGGGTAACATGGTACTACAAGCTCTCTAGTGGGGTAATATGGTACTACAAGCTCTCTAGTGGGGTAATATGGTACTACAAGCTCTCTAGTGGGGTAATATGGTACTACAAGCTCTCTAGTGGGATAACATGGTACTACAAGCTCTCTAGTGGGGTAATATGGTACTACAAGCTCTCTAGTGGGGTAATATGGTACTACAAGCTCTCTAGTGGGGTAATATGGTACTACAGGCTCTCTAGTGGGGTAATATGGTACTACAAGCTCTCTAGTGGGGCAATATGGTACTACAAGCTCTCTAGTGGGGCAATATGGTACTACAAGCCCTCTAGTGGGGCAATATGGTACTACAAGCTCTCTAGTGGGGTAATATGGTACTACAAGCTCTCTAGTGGGGTAATATGGTACTACAGGCTCTCTAGTGGGGTAATATGGTACTACAAGCTCTCTAGTGGGGTAATATGGTACTACAAGCTCTCTAGTGGAGTAATATGGTACTACAAGCCCTCTAGTGGGGTAATATGGTATTACAAGCTCTCTAGTGGTGTAATATGGTACTACAAGCTCTCCATTTGGCCCGGCCCCCTGAACAATACCAGAGACGCGTTCCGATTTATTATTTTTTTCACCTGGCCCGCTGCCGTTGAGATTGCAGTGAGACGCGGAGAAAATGTGGAGTGGTGCTCTTCGCAATAGAACATCTTTGATGGGACGTGTCGCGTCTCGGCCAATCAGCGTTTAGATGTTCACAGCGTTTGGGAAGTTAGGTTAGCTTGAATGTTAGTCCGCTACATCTGCTGCTGTCACGCTGCACGGTGTAGCGATGCTAACAAAGTACCCGTACGTTAAAAACGATGTGATTTAGCATATTTTTAGTATCGATACTTCATTAAAAGAGCGATCAGAGCGCACGCGCTGCTCCGCTCCGTTAAATGCTGTCTGCACGTATCAGCCGTGATGCGCGCACACAGGTGAGCACATTCTCACTAGCACCCCCCCCCCCCCCCGGCTGGCCCTCCAGCAGACAAGGCAAACGTTATGTGGCCCTCTTAGGAAAAAGTTTGGGGACCCCTGTCCTACACACTCTCTAGTGGGCAATATGGTACTACAGGCTCTCTAGTGGGGTAATATGGTACTACAAGCTCTCTAGTGGGGTAATATGGTACTACAGGCTCTCTAGTGGGGTAACATGGTACTACAAGCTCTCTAGTGGGGTAACATGGTACTACAAGCTCTCTAGTGGGGTAATATGGTACTACAAGCTCTCTAGTGGGGTAATATGGTACTACAAGCTCTCTAGGGGGGCAATATGGTACTACAATTCAATTCAGTTTATTTGTATAGCCCAATTTCACAAATTACAAATTTGTCTCGGAGTGCTTTACAATCTGTACACATAGACATCCCTGCCCCAAAACCTCACATCGGACCAGGAAAAACTCCCAAATAACCCTTCAGGGGGAAAAAAAGGGAAGAAACCTGGAGGAGAGCAACAGAGGAGGATCCCTCTCCAGGATGGACAGATGCAATAGATGTAATGTGTACAGAAGGACAGATTTAGAGTTAAAATACATTCAATGAATATGACAGAGTGTATGAATAGTTCATAGTAGGCATATTCCACGATGGAGACCTCCACGATCCATCAGGCAGATGGCGGTGGGAGGAGGAGGGCGGAGTCTCAACAGTAGGCGGAGTCTCAACAGGACAGTGGCGTAGTCAGGAGCAGGAATTCCACGACCCAGACCTCAATGATCCATCAGGCAGATAGGATCTATGTCGTCTCATAGGGTCCGATGACCCCATGAGACGTGAAGTCAAAAGGACTCCGGGGAGAAAGCAGAGTTAGTAACGTGTGATTGAGAGATGAAAATTCATCCTTAAGGAGAGAAAAAAAGAGGAGATAGGTACTCAGTGCATCCTAAAACGTCCCCCGGCAGCTATAAGCCTATAGCAGCATATCAAGGGGCTGGACCAGGTGAACCTGATTCAGCCCTAACTATAAGCTCTGTCAAAGAGGAAGGTCTTAAGTCTACTCTTAAACGAGGTGACTGTGTCTGCCTCCCGGACTGAAATTGGAAGCTGGTTCCATAGAAGAGGAGCTCTAGTGGGGTAACATGGTACTACAAGCTCTCTAGTGGGGTAACATGGTACTACAAGCTCTCTAGTGGGGTAATATGGTACTACAGGCTCTCTAGTGGGGTAATATGGTACTACAAGCTCTCTAGTGGGGTAACATGGTACTACAAGCTCTCTAGTGGGGTAACATGGTACTACAAGCTCTCTAGTGGGGTAACATGGTACTACAAGCTCTCTAGTGGGGTAATATGGTACTACAGGCTCTCTAGTGGGGTAATATGGTACTACAAGCTCTCTAGTGGGGTAATATGGTACTACAAGCTCTCTAGTGGGGCAATATGGTACTACAGGCTCTCTAGTGGGGTAATATGGTACTACAGGCTCTCTAGTGGGGTAATATGGTACTACAAGCTCTCTAGTGGGGTAACATGGTACTACAAGCTCTCTAGTGGTGTAACATGGTACTACAAGCTCTCTAGTGGAGTAATATGGTACTACAAGCTCTCTAGTGGGGTAATATGGTACTACAGGCTCTCTAGTGGGGTAATATGGTACTACAAGCTCTCTAGTGGGGTAACATGGTACTACAAGCTCTCTAGTGGTGTAACATGGTACTACAAGCTCTCTAGTGGTGTAACATGGTACTACAAGCTCTCTAGTGGAGTAATATGGTACTACAAGCTCTCTAGTGGAGTAATATGGTACTACAAGCTCTCTAGTGGGGTAACATGGTACTACAAGCTCTCTAGTGGGGTAACATGGTATTACAAGCTCTCTAGTGGGGTAACATGGTACTACAAGCTCTCTAGTGGGGTAATATGGTACTACAAGCTCTCTAGTGGGGTAACATGGTACTACAAGCTCTAGTGGGGTAATGTGGTACGACAGGCTCTCTAGTGGGGTAATATGGAACTACAAGCTCTCTAGTGGGGTAACATGGTACTACAAGCTCTAGTGGGGTAATGTGGTACTACAGGCTCTCTAGTGGGGTAATATCGTACTACAGCTCTCTAGTGGGCAATATGGTACTACAGGCTCTCTAGTGGGTAACATGGTACCACAAGCTCTCTAGTGGGGTAATATGGCACTACAGGCACTCTAGTGGGGTAATATGGTACTACAGGCTCTCTAGTGGGGTAACATGGTACTACAAGCTCTCTAGTGGGTAACATGGTACTACAAGCTCTCTAGTGGGGTAACATGGTACTAAGCTCTCTAGTGGGGGAACATGGTATTACAGGCTCTCTAGTGGGGTAACATGGTACCACAGGCTCTCTAGTGGGGTAACATGGTACGACAGGCTCTCTAGTGGGGTAACATGGTACTACAGGCTCTCTAGTGGGGTAACATGGTACTACAAGCTCTCTAGTGGGGTAACATGGTACTACAAGCTCTCTAGTGGGGTAACATGGTACTACAGGCTCTCTAGTGGGGTAACATGGTACTACAGGCTCTCTAGTGGGGTAATATGGTACTACAGGCTCTCTAGTGGGGTAACATGGTACTACAAGCTCTCTAGTGGGGTAACATGGTACTACAAGCTCTCTAGTGGGGTAATATGGTACTACAAGCTCTCTAGTGGGGTAACATGGTACTACAAGCTCTCTAGTGGGGTAATATGGTACTACAAGCTCTCTAGTGGGTAACATGGTACTACAAGCTCTCTAGTGGGGTAATATGGTACTACAAGCTCTCTAGTGGGGTAACATGGTACTACAAGCTCTCTAGTGGGTAACATGGTACTACAGGCTCTCTAGTGGGGTAACATGGTACTACAAGCTCTCTAGTGGGGTAATATGGTACTACACGCTCTCTAGTGGGTAATATGGTACTACAGGCTCTCTAGTGGGGTAACATGGTACTACAAGCTCTCTAGTGGGGTAATATGGTACTACACGCTCTCTAGTGGGTAATATGGTACTACAGGCTCTCTAGTGGGGTAACATGGTACTACAGGCTCTCTAGTGGGGTAACATGGTACTACAAGCTCTCTAGTGGGGTAATATGGTACTACAAGCTCTCTAGTGGGGTAATATGGTACTACAAGCTCTCTAGTGGGGTAATATGGTACTACAGGCTCTCTAGTGGGGTAACATGGTACTACAAGCTCTCTAGTGGGGTAATATGGTACTACAAGCTCTCTAGTGGGGTAATATGGTACTACAGGCTCTCTAGTGGGGTAACATGGTACTACAAGCTCTCTAGTGGGGTAATATGGTACTACAAGCTCTCTAGTGGGTAATATGGTACTACAAGCTCTCTAGTGGGGTAACATGGTACTACAAGCTCTCTAGTGGGGTAACATGGTACTACAGGCTCTCTAGTGGGTAATATGGTACTACAAGCTCTCTAGTGGGGTAACATGGTACTACAAGCTCTCTAGTGGGGTAATATGGTACTACAAGCTCTCTAGTGGGGTAATATGGTACTACAGGCTCTCTAGTGGGGTAATATGGTACTACAAGCTCTCTAGTGGGGTAATATGGTACTACAAGCTCTCTAGTGGGGTAACATGGTACCACAAGCTCTCTAGTGGGGTAATATGGTACTACAAGCTCTCTAGTGGGGTAATATGGTACTACAAGCTCTCTAGTGGGGTAATATGGTACTACAAGCTCTCTAGTGGGGTAATATGGTACTACAAGCTCTCTAGTGGGGTAATATGGTACTACAAGCTCTCTAGTGGGGTAATATGGTACTACAAGCTCTCTAGTGGGGTAATATGGTACTACAAGCTCTCTAGTGGGGTAATATGGTACAGGCTCTAGTGGGGTAATATGGTACTACAAGCTCTCTAGTGGGGTAATATGGTACTACAAGCTCTCTAGTGGGTAATATGGTACTACAAGCTCTCTAGTGGGGTAATATGGTACTACAAGCTCTCTAGTGGGGTAACATGGTACTACAAGCTCTCTAGTGGGGTAATATGGTACTACAAGCTCTCTAGTGGGGTAATATGGTACTACAAGCTCTCTAGTGGTGCAATATGGTACTACAAGCTCTCTAGTGGGGTAATATGGGACTAGCTCTCTAGTGGGGTAATATGGTCCTACAAGCTCTCTAGTGGGGTAACATGGTACTACAAGCTCTCTAGTGGGGTAATATGGTACTACAAGCTCTCTAGTGGGGTAATATGGTACTACAAGCTCTCTAGTGGGGTAACATGGTACTACAAGCTCTCTAGTGGGGTAACATGGTACTACAAGCTCTCTAGTGGGGTAATATGGTACTACAAGCTCTCTAGTGGGGTAATATGGTACTACAAGCTCTCTAGTGGGGTAATATGGTACTACAAGCTCTCTAGTGGGGTAATATGGTACTACAGGCTCTCTAGTGGGGTAATATGGCACTACGCTCTCTAGTGGGGTAATATGGTACTACAGGCTCTCTAGTGGGGTAACATGGTACTACAAGCTCTCTAGTGGGGTAATATGGTACTACAAGCTCTCTAGTGGGGTAATATGGTACTACAGGCTCTCTAGTGGGGTAATATGGTACTACAGGCTCTCTAGTGGGGTAATATGGTACTACAAGCTCTCTAGTGGGGTAATATGGTACTACAGGCTCTCTAGTGGGGTAACATGGTACTACAAGCTCTCTAGTGGGGTAATATGGTACTACAGGCTCTCTAGTGGGGTAACATGGTACTACAAGCTCTCTAGTGGGGTAATATGGTACCACAGGCTCTCTAGTGGGGTAATATGGTACTACAGGCTCTCTAGTGGGGTAACATGGTACTACAAGCTCTCTAGTGGGGTAATATGGTACTGCAGGCTCTCTAGTGGGGTAATATGGTACTACAAGCTCTCTCGTGGGGTAATATGGTACTACAGGCTCTCTAGTGGGGTAACATGGTACTACAAGCTCTCTCGTGGGGTAAGCTCTCTCGTGGGGTAATATGGTACTACAAGCTCTCTAGTGGGGTAACATGGTACTACAAGCTCTCTAGTGGGGTAACATGGTACTACAGGCTCTCTAGTGGGGTAATATGGTACTACAAGCTCTGTAGTGGGGTAACATGGTACTACAAGCTCTCTAGTGGGGTAATATGGTACTACAAGCTCTCTTGTGGGGTAACATGGAACTACAAGCTCTCTAGTGGGGTAATATGGTTCTACAAGCTCCTTAATATAAGATGATGGATCATGAATCAAGGATATCTGTTCTTTCTGTGGGATTTTGTGACCTTAAATAAATGCTAATGAGATATTAAATATTAAAATATCCCAACATGAGTCTTACAGCGTTTCCCTCCTCTGACCAGTTGAGCTCGCCATGATCATGGACCGTCTCTACGGCGGAGTCTGTTACGCCGGCATCGATACCGACCCGGAGCTCAAGTACCCGAAGGGGGCGGGGCGAGTGGCCTTCTCCAATCAGCAGAGTTACATCGCCGCCATCAGCGCCCGATTCGTCCAGCTGCAGCACGGAGACATCGACAAGCGGGTACGGCTGTAACGCATGAACCCTGGACTTCTATACAACCAGAGGAGTCGCCCCCTGGTGTTCAGGAGAGAGAATGCAGCTTTAACACATGAAGCATAGACTTCTATACAACCAGAGGAGTTGCCCCCTGGTGTTCAGGAGAGAGAATGCAGCTTCAACACATGAAGCAGAGACTTATATACAACCAGAGGAGCCCCCTGGTGGTCAGGAGAGAGACTGCATCTTTAACACATTACATTACATTACATGTCATTTAGCAGACGCTTTTATCCAAAGCGACTTACAATAAGTGCATTTCAACCTAGAGTACAAACTAAGAACAACAAGAATACAGGAAGTAACATTTCCTCAACATAGTCGAACTACAAAAGTACCATAAGTAAGTGCTATTTAAGTGCCACTGAAGTGCTAATCTGTGTTTTAATCCAGATATAGTCGGAAAAGGTGTGTTTTCAGTCTCCGACGGAAGATGTAGAGACTTTCTGCTGTCCTGATGTCAGTGGGGAGCTCGTTCCACCACTGAGGAGCCAGGACAGCAAACAGTCTGGATTTCGAGTGATTAGCTCGAGGTGCAGGAGGCACAAGTCGATTGGCTGTTGCCGAGCGGAGCGAACGTGCCGGGGTGTACGGTGTGACCATATCCCGGATGTAGACGGGGCCCGATCCGTCTAGAGCACGGTACGCCAGGACCAGTGTTTTGAAGCGGATGCGAGCAGCCACCGGTAACCAGTGGAGAGAGCGGAGGAGCGGAGTGGTGTGGGTGAATTTCGGGAGACTGAAGACCAGTCGAGCTGCTGCATTCTGGATGAGCTGCAGAGGTCGGATGGCCTTAGCAGGTAGACCAGCCAGGAGGGAGTTGCAGTAGTCTAGGTGTGAGATGACCAGAGCCTGGACCAGAACCTGTGCCGCCTTCTGAGTAAGAAGAGGCCGTATTCTCCTGATGTTGTGCAGCATGGACCTACAGGAACGCGCTGTCGCAGTGATGTTGGCTGTCCGGGAGAGTTGACTGTCTAGTGTCACCCCGAGGTTCCTGGCAGTCAGGGTAGGGGCCAATACAGAGCTGTTGAAGGTGATAGTCAGGTCGTGGGTGGGGGAGCCTTTCCCTGGAAGGAATAGTAGCTCGGTCTTGTCAGGGTTGATCTTCAGGTGGTGAGCAGACATCCACTGAGAGATGTCGGTCAGACAGGCAGAGATTCGCGCCGCCACCCGTGTTTCAGACGGTGGAAACGAGAAGATCAGTTGGGTGTCATCAGCATAGCTATGGTAGGAGAAGCCATGCGAACGAATGACAGAGCCGAGAGAATTTGTGTACAGAGAGAAGAGGAGACTTGAAGCAGAGACTTCTATACAACCAGAGGAGTCGTCCCCTGGTGTTCAGGAGAGAGAATGCAGCTTTGTGTTCACTTTTCAGAACCCGAGGTTCTGAACCTTCTTCTTTCTGTTTGTATGTATATCTTCCCTTTAACGTGTGTGCGTGTGTGCGTGTGTGCGTGTGCGTGTGCGTGTGTGCAGGTGGAGGTGAAGCCCTACGTCCTGGACGACCAGCTGTGTGACGAGTGTCAGGGCGCGCGCTGCGGGGGGAAGTTCGCTCCGTTCTTCTGCGCCAACGTCACCTGCCTCCAGTACTACTGCGAGTTCTGCTGGGCCAACATCCACAGCCGGGCCGGCCGCGAGTTCCACAAGCCGCTGGTCAAAGAGGGGGCGGACCGGCCGCGCCAGATCCACTTCCGCTGGAACTAGAGACAGTCAGAGGGGACAGAAAGCTAAGCTATCAGTATAATCCAGTACGTAACACTATACAGGATATACTATATAGATATATATATATATATATCTTTTGTAGCAGCCAAACACCAAAAGCCTCAGTTTTTCACCAAAACTCCCCCTCACATCTCAGGCTCCGACAACTCTTTTGTGGTACTTTCATCTTTTCTAGGAGGAAATTTAGAAAATAAGAAGGAAAAAGAGAGAGAGATTTTTGTAGGTTTTTTTTATTATTATGTGAGATTTAATAGATATGGGAATTATTATTTTTTTGTGCATGGTTGTCTGCTGCTATAGCCACCAGGTGTGGCTGTGTGTGGATGTGTTTGTGTGTGTCTGTGTGAAAGTGGTGTCCCCACGCGACACCTCTGAGTCAAGGTCCTCACGGGGCCGCGATTACAAGTAGGTGTGTGTGTGTGTGTCTCTAGTGCACACACTTGTTTCTGGGAAGAAGGAAAACAACCCTGATTCTCTGAAGTCGCCCCGGTTTATTAACCAAAGGTAGCAAAAATAAATGATAGGAAGCCTCAAATTGACACAAAACTAAATTTATTTATTTGTGCGTTGCCGTGGGCGACCTTCTTCTTCTTAGAGTGTTTTATTAAAAGCTAAATTATTCTCACGCTCACCCTGAAAACCTGGTTTTCGCTGACCGTATTCAACCTTTATACTCGAGGAGCTGTTTGAGGAAGCTTTGCTGCTATATATGCTATAAATACATGTAACTGATGTACGTACATGAATCTGAGTAGATGTGTAGGTATTATATTTAATGTATGAACCAGAATCACGTCGAACTGAAATGCAGAACGCACCATGACGAAGAGCTAGCTCCACAAGTAGCATGCAGGCTAGAATGAGAAATATACAAAAAACAAACCACTGAAATCTTAATTAAAGACAAAGTAGCATGAGCACCTATTACAGGAGTCAAAGGAAGAGAAGAAGAAAAGCGTATTTAAACTTGCATGCGTTGGTGTTTTTATCTGTTTACATACTAACCGGTCCAGGGAGGTGGCGTTGTGGCGTTGTGGTGGACGCCGTCGTGACGTCCGGTGGTGTGTGTGTGTGTGTGTGTGTCGTCCTCCGTGCCGTGTGACTGTTGTGTAGCCTGAGGCTCTGGTTTCGTTACCCGGAGGAGGATCTAAGGAGCCACCTCACCTGCGCGTGGTCCGGGAGCTCGGCAGGGGTTTTGGCTCCGCCTCTGCGGACAAAAAGAAAAAACGGCGTCGACCGCGAGAAACGGAAGTTAAATGACTCTTTAATACAAACAACAACAAAGACAACGCTTAATCTCGGCACAATCTTTATGTGAGGACAGCGGTGTGTACATGTGTGTGTACATGTGTGTACATGTGTGTGTACATGTGTGTGTACATGTGTGTACAGGTGTGTACATGTGTGTGTACATGTGTGTGTACATGTGTGTGTACAGGTGTGTACATGTGTGTGTACATGTGTGTACAGGTGTGTACATGTGTGTGTACAGGTGTGTACAGGTGTGTGTACATGTGTGTACAGACATGTACATGTGTGTGTACAGGTGTGTACATGTGTGTACATGTGTGTGTACATGTGTGTGTACATGTGTGTGTACATGTGTGTGTCCAGGTGTGTGTACATGTGTGTGTACATGTGTGTACAGGTGTGTACATGTGTGTGTACATGTGTGTGTACAGGTGTGTGTACATGTGTGTACAGGCGTGTACATGTGTGTGTACAGGTGTGTACATGTGTGTACATGTGTGTGTACATGTGTGTGTACATGTGTGTGTACATGTGTGTGTACATGTGTGTACATGTGTGTGTACATGTGTGTGTACAGGTGTGTACATGTGTGTGTACATGTGTGTGTACAGGTGTGTACATGTGTGTGTACATGTGTGTACATGTGTGTGTACATGTGTGTACATGTGTGTGTCCAGGTGTGTGTACATGTGTACAGGTGTGTGTACATGTGTGTGTACATGTGTGTGTACATGTGTGTACATGTGTGTGTACAGGTGTGTACATGTGTGTGTACATGTGTGTACAGGTGTGTACATGTGTGTGTACATGTGTGTGTACATGTGTGTACATGTGTGTACATGTGTGTGTACATGTGTGTGTGTACATGTGTGTACATGTGTGTACATGTGTGTACATGTGTGTGTACATGTGTGTACATGTGTGTGTACATGTGTGTGTACATGTGTGTACATGTGTGTACATGTGTGTACATGTGTGTACATGTGTGTGTACATGTGTGTACATGTGTGTACATGTGTGTGTACATGTGTGTGTACATGTGTGTGTACATGTGTGTACATGTGTGTACATGTGTGTATGTGTGTACATGTGTGTACATGTGTGTGTACATGTGTGTGTACATGTGTGTACATGTGTGTGTACATGTGTGTGTACATGTGTGTACATGTGTGTGTACATGTGTGTACATGTGTGTGTACATGTGTGTACATGTGTGTACATGTGTGTGTACATGTGTGTACATGTGTGTGTACATGTGTGTGTACATGTGTGTGTACATGTGTGTGTACATGTGTGTGTACATGTGTGTGTACATGTGTGTGTACATGTGTGTGTGTGTACATGTGTGTGTACATGTGTGTGTACATGTGTGTGTACATGTGTGTCGTGGCGTTTCTTCCCGTCCTCGTCGTCGTCGTCCAGCTGTGTTCTGTTACGTCATGAAACTGAGACTCTTATTACTTTTTATTAGTTTGTGTCAACTACTTACCTTCACGTGCCCTTTGATGTTTTAATAATATATATATATATTATGCACTACTTTTATATATCCCCACTTTATTTCTTGTCCACCCCTCTTACGTGACTTTAAGTGCAAACGTGGATTCTCCACATTATTTATTATCCTACAAAAGATTTGATCACGTTTTTATTTTCTCTTGATGACTTAAGATGTGAAGCAGTGGTCTGAAGTTATCTTTGTTCCGGAGGAGGAGAGCAGGAACACAATATTTTATAATATATTCTAATGTACTTTGGATGTTGTGAGGACGGGGGGGGGGGGGTCAGAATGCTAAAGAGTAACGAAACCCCCAAAACCACGATTACTAAAACAATATGCGTTGTTTATGGATTCAGGTACAAATTTAATTCGATATAATATGAATACTTATCACCCTCCACTAATTGAAACCTTTTGCTATTGGCTGATCTGGGGTCAGGTGACGTACACAGTCAGCTTTTGGTTAGCCTATGCTAATGCTAATCTCCCGACTACGTAACATGGACGTAGTCTCCGTAAAGAGCCGTTGTGAGACTCGACGTGGGCGTCTTGGCTAGCAGCTAGCGACCGGAGACGACACCTACCTGTCGCTGAAAGAGGCCACGCCCCTTTATTATGCCTGACTTTAAGCCTTCATTTAATTTAAACTGCTGAGTTGTATAAAAAAAGGCGACCCAAACCGTGTGTTGTAGCTGTAAACATGTTTATTTCTGATGTAAAGTTGAGCATTTTTAAATTGAGCTCTATGGGAATCGACTTGCTTTTTGGAGCCTCTTGTGGCTGTTTGAGGAACTGCAACTTTGGGCACTTCCGCATGAGCTTAACTTCTTAACCGCGGAGGTTTTCTGCTTGGCAAATTTCTAGCATAAACACACGTTTCTATGAGTTCATGCTCATCTCAACCAGTTTACAGCAATCTCACCGAACCATAAGCATAACAATAGCATACTAGCGATTAGCATGAGCTAGTTGAACGTATAACGGCTGTCGTGAACGTTAATTTTAAAACAGTAACGCTACGCTAAATGCTAAAGCAACGTAGCCCAGTGGTTCACGTGGGGCTTTAAATGCTCTGTAACCGCAGCATGTGTTGAATAAGCAGCTAGCTAGCTAACCAGCTGCTAACGGAGTCAAAGACGTGGCTAAACTCTGGGGTCTAGTTACTCTTTATAGAACGAGCCCCCCCCCCCCCCCTTCAGTCCTCATGAACATGGTTGATATCGTCGCCTGTAACACTTGACTCGTGCTGTTTTTGTGAGGTTCTATTTTCTATGTTTAACACTGTTACTTTGTTTCCGTACGCGTCTTTGTTTTTGTAATAAATTTTAAAAATCATATTTATTTCACTATTTTTGTAGACAAAAAAAAATCCTATTTGATTTGTATTGTATTTTTCTATTTAAACAGGACAATTAAATACAATTTATTCCCCCCCACACCTTCTCTTTTGCTAATTATGTCCAGACGCTGTGTTCAAAGACAAAGAATCACGTAGTTTTTTGCCGTACGCGGTCGACTCTTGTTTTGATCATCGGAAGGAAACATGAAGGTTTTATCATTTTCTTGGAAGACACTTGAGATTCTCCCCGGTGGCGGCGAGCCGCCCTGAAACTTGAATATAACACATTTTGAAAGGCTGACTAACCTCAAATCTGTGTTGTGACGTGCAATACTGTTTCTAATGTTTGTATAAAAAACTACAAAGAACTACAGCGTGAACCTTTTTAATGCAGATTTATTTTTTTCATTGCATATTTTGCAGATTTCTGATCCACGGTGTCATTTTTTACTGTCAGAAAAAAATGTAAAACCCCCTGTTTTTTCATTGCAACTATTTTTAAATCCAGATATCTTTGTACTGATTGTAAATGATTGTAGTTATTTTGGGATAGTGTTTTTTGCTAACAAACGGAGAGACTTTTTCATGCATATTTCTATTTTCGTTTCATCTTGTTTTATCCCGACGTTTTATTTCGGTTTTTTAGTCGCAAGGTTCTTTGAATCATTTTTCTTTTCAAACCTTTTTTGTATTTTGATGTGGTTAATTCACTATATTATGAGATGAAGATGCTAATTGCTGAGATATTATTTTGAGTTTTAATTATTTTTAAAAGCTAAATATTTGTAATTTCAATCGTAAAAGTGACACATTTCTAAATCAAGAGTTTGTGTATAGATTCACAAAAGTGGTTTATGAGGTGTTTGGATTGTAATTATTACTGAACGGATCTTTGATATGCAAAATGAATATCATGTTTATTTTTATTTGTGTTTTGTATTTAAATGGGGTGTTGATTACAATCTTTTGTTTGTTTGTTTTCTTTCTTTCACTTCCTGAATAAAGACCCATTCTGTTTGGACACAACCGGCTGCTGCACCACTTACTGAACGACATATGTTTATGAACCTGAAACAATGCCTCAAGTGAAGGATGTAAATACAGAAAAACACAGCTACCATAATTATATAATTCATTGTCATACACATTATTGTTTATCTGGAAAAAAAAATCGCCTTTTTTAATATTATGAATTACGATAAATGAATACCATTACAAACATTTACATTATCTTACCTCAATATTTTGGGTTTAGCATGTTGTAATTCATGATTTTCTAAATGTTATATAACAGGTTTTTGATCTATATATAAATATATGTATTTATTTATAGGAATTTCCATTTTATTTATATATATATACATATGTAAAAAATATATATATATACATTTTATATATCAATTTATATATACATATATTTATTTATAGAGATATTTCTGAAACAAATTTAATATAAAAATAAAATATTATATATATATATATATATATATTATGTACAAATTAAAATATAAAATAATATATTTTATACATTATATATACATAATAGAAGTCGTGCCTCAAGACCTTCTGGCTCCCCCTAAAGGTCAGTGTGAGGAACTCTGAGGTCAAAGAGGCACAATTGACTTCTTCCATTCATTAAATCTGACATTTCATAGAACAGCCGTGCCTCATATCTCAGGAATCCTGATCCATGACCTCATGGAGTCTGTTTGCACATGAGAAGAGAAGGGAGTGGATTAGAGGAGGAGGAGGAGGAGGAGGGAGAGTTGGATGGAGCGAGTCCAGACTGCTGCTGTAGAACAGCGTCAGCAGCCGAGACCCGAACACACGACATGTTCACCGAGGGGTCGATTCCCACGAGCGGACGGAAGGCGTCGCGCTGAGGAACGTCTACCAGATGTTGGGTAAGAGCTCCGCTGCACGCGCTGGTTCTCCCCCGGAGAACCTCGCTTCGGACTCGGAGAACGTGAAGAGGAGTCGGTGCTGCTCCCGGCTGGAGGAGCCAACCACCTGCCTGAGCTCATCACAGCTGGAGGCCGGAGCCGCGGCCATTGTTCTCAACGGACGCAGACGGAGACACGAGAATCAGAAATAGCTTTATTTTCATTGTTGGCCATGAAATGGCTCCAATAAATTACTTTTATTGAGAAAATAACTCGATATCTAATATACATGTTTTCTGGAGATATATGTTTACATATGCAAATGGTGCATTATCGTATTAAATGCATACATTATTATTATTAATGCATTTAATGATTGTTAAATATCTGCTAATTTGCTCGTAGTATTGTTTCACTAGTCTCGTGTTTTTACTGAGAATAAATGACATAAAGAGGAGTTATTGTTACAGGGTCAAATCATGACCTCGTGTTTAAATATGCAAATGAGGCGTTATGTAACGGTGACTTTAGGAGAAATCTACAGACGCAAACTAAAGTAGACAAATACATGTTTTATTTACTCTAGTTTACTTTAGTGTAATTATAGACACTTTACCAACAATGACGTCATCGCTGGTGGGCGGGGCTTCTCTCTCACAGGACCTCACACCGTGTGTGTGTGTGCGCGTGTGTGTGTGTGTGTGTGTGTTTGTGTGTGTGTGCGTGTGTGTGGGTGTGTGTTTGTGTGTGTGTGTGTGTGCGTGTGTTTGTGTGTGTGTGTGTGTGTGTGCGTGTGTGTCCTTCCTGTTCATCTCCTTGTGTTTACTGTCCCGTCAGCACATCGTTTGTCTTATAATGTCACATGTTTCAGTGATTCATGTTTTCAATGTTTCAGTGTTTCTAGATCT
Source organism: Pseudoliparis swirei (assembly GCF_029220125.1). Taxonomy (NCBI): domain Eukaryota; kingdom Metazoa; phylum Chordata; class Actinopteri; order Perciformes; family Liparidae; genus Pseudoliparis; species Pseudoliparis swirei. The sequence continues at coordinate 26,926,000 of NC_079392.1, read as the reverse complement.
GACAGACAGAAACCTATCAATAAATCCATGAATCATTTTTGTGTGCGGCGTTTGGCCAAACTCCCCAAGATGAAACCATCTCACGAGCTTCATGACGTCCGCCATGTTGCTCTCCCTGAAACGTGAGCGTGCTTCAGGGTTACGCTCCCCGCTGACGCAGGAATGACTCGATGTTACATCATCACTCAGGAATGTGTGTCTCTAAAATGATATGAAACGAGTCGGAGGCCACGGATTGGTCGGTCTGTGAGGATGAGAACTTTATGGAGTCCATCTGGCCTCGAGCTGAGAGCTCTGGGGATGACACAATGTTATGAAATATAGCCACCTTAAATAATGAGATTAAATAAGGAGAGGAACAGAGTCAGGGGGTCGGGGGGTCGGGGGGGCCGGTGGGATCGGACTCAGAGCCAGCTTCATTCCTTCTTCTTCTTCTTCTTCTTCTTCCTCTTCTTCTTCTTCCTCTTCTCCCTCTCTTCAGACGTGAAGCTGCTGGTGCTGCTGGCCGCCGTGTGTCTTCTCCTCCGGGTCTCGGGCCAGCGCCTCGAGGCCCGGGCCCGGCTGAAGGCGGCGCCGCCACCCCGTCTGGTCTGCAGCGTGCCCGGGGCGCCGGGCTCCGCCGGCCGGCCCGGGCCCGGTGGGCCACCGGGGACGGACGGGAACGTCGGCGTCCCGGGAAGAGACGGCCGAGACGGCAGGAAGGGAGAGCGAGCAGAGAAGGGAGGCGAAGGTAACTCAGAGAGAATCTGCTTCTATAGATCATCACGAGACGAAGGTCACGCCCCCTGGGCCGGAACCAAACACACGGCGACTCCCCACGTCATTCAGACATGAGGACAATTAGTTTGGACGTTTCCATGTTCCTTATTGTTTCATGTTGACATGTGAGTCCCATGGGAGGGAGGTCATGTGTCTCTTTATCTCTCCATGAATCACAAATACTGTCAACAGACACACATTGATCATTTATTTAATATTGTTGTCCATGTTCATAGTATTTATATCTTATCATGTCTCCTACCTCATCTATAACTTCATAACCTCTACTGCCACCGTCACCTGCACTTCACACATATCGATGTCACATCTGCACTTTTATCTATATTCATTTGACCATTTGCACATACTCTGCACTCTTCTGCTTTGCACTTCTGGTTAGATGCTAACTGCATTTCGTTGCACCAGTACTTTTACTCTGTGTAATGACAATAAAGTTGAATCTAATCTAATCTAAATACAACTGTCTCCTCCATGTTGTTATCAATGACAACTCTTTAAAAAGGGACAACTGTCCATCACAGAAACGTCTTTGACGGACGCAAACAGACAAAGTCGTAAAATCTGACGAGTTATGGAGCAAAAAATACAACAAAATCTCTTTTTCCAACGATCCCGGTTCCTTCAGTAAAGATTGAGTTTCATCAGAAGTGTTCAGGAGTTTAACGACGTGGAAGACGTCTCCTCTCCTGCAGCAGAACCCTGTTCCATGCCCAGGCTCAGCGTGAGCCGTAACGCTGGTGTCCCCCCGTACGTCTCGGGGGATTTCACCCTCTGGATATTAAATAGTTTGGGATGAATCCAGTTCAACATCGTGCGGTTCAAATGTCAAGATGGCGGCGTTCCAGCGGTGACTCAGCGCTGGGCGGATTCGAGTCGACTCGGACCGCTTGCAGAATAGATGTTGATTCATCCGGCAGCGAGTGATGCATTCTATGGAGGTGAAGCCCCGCCCGGGGAACCCTGTTTTGGAAGGTTGTCAGCGGTGATCCTGTTGGACCCGAGCCGGAGACCACCACACGGGGACGCTTTGTTCTTCAAGAAGTAAGAAAGCAAGTAAAACACGTAGCTTTAGGCCTCCGCTCAAAAGTGGCATACCCAAACTAAAAAAAGAGGATATCTCTGCAAACACGTCGTGTATTAGAATGATGTTGGTGTTGTATTAAAGGGAACTCTGTGAGGTGTGTCCAGATGTGTAGATATCAGGATACGTGTCACTGGTTCAGAGGAAATGAAGATGGCACACAGCGAAGATGTATAAGATTTAGGTTCAAGAAGAGAAAAGAAGCATTTCCAGGATGATTATCTTTCTGAAATGATGCAGCTGCAGCTTTAAACCTCGACCAAGTAACAGCCCAATGTGTGAAGAACCTCTCTGCAAAGTTCGTCGATTGTAATTCAAGACAATATAGAGTCCTGTCATCGACTGGTCAATAGGTTTTCACAAAACTAAAGCCGTTAGCACAGATGTAGCCGGCATGCGGTACAGATGTGAGATCATGCTTGTGGCAGTGAACAAATGTTAAGAAAAGTAAAAGGAAATGCTGCGTATCAAATTACAACCATCAGTCCTTAACCAGAAGAAACTTAAAATGCACATAAACTCAACAACAACCTCTCTCTCTCTCTCTCTCCCCCAAAAAATAAGTATATGAAGATAAGTAATCCGTGAAAGACGAGACACCCACGAGTTGTTGGAGTGACACCTCTCAGGTCTCATGGATGGAACGAGACCTCTCTGCGTAGACGGAGACTGTCGGTTCTGGTTCGGGCGTCGATGTTATCGTTGTCCCCCGCCGTCGACTCCCAAAGATTTATTTCCTTCTTCTCTGATGATCCCAACATTACACATTCATAATTTATTTTCGTGTGTTATAGGTGTGAAGGGCAAAGTCGGCCCGACGGGGAAGATCGGAGGCCGAGGCGACCGCGGCCCCGCCGGCAAACGAGGCCCCGGGGGGCCGGGCGGCGTCGTGGGCCCCCCCGGGACACCCGGCGGCGCCGGAGACAAAGGGGACCGGGGCCAGAGGGGACCACGCGGGACCGCGGGAACCTGCAAGTGCGGCACCCTGCTGCCCAAGTCGGCCTTCTCGGTGGGCATCACCAGCAGCTACCCGGCGGAGAAGACCCCCATCAAGTTCAACAAGGTGCTGTTCGACGAGGGCGGGCACTACAGCCCGCTGACGGGCAAGTTCCTGTGCGCCTACCCGGGCATCTACTACTTCTCCTACGACATCACGCTGGCCAACAAGCACCTGGCCATCGCGCTGGTGCACAACGGGGAGTACCGCATCAAGACCTACGACGCCAACACGGGGAACCACGACGTGGCGTCCGGGGCCACCGCCATCTTCCTGAACCCGGAGGACGAAGTTTGGCTGGAGATCTTCTTCCACGACCAGAACGGCCTGTTCAGCGACCCCGCCTGGTCCGACAGCCTGTTCTCCGGCTTCCTGCTCTACGCCGACACAAACTACTTCGACACGCTGGCAGAGGAGTACTCATAAACACACTCTGCTCGTCACTGTTTTGAGTCTTTATTCAACATGTGGTCAAACTATATTTGTATACATCTGTGTGTCCCGGTAGTTATGTTTATTGATATAGAGACCTATCTACTGATTTTAAATTATATTATTTGATTGAGCTAGAAGACGTTTCTTATGTATTTGTTTTGGAGTTGGATCACTAATAACTTGAATAAACATCGTCGACAGCTAGAGCGTCTTCTCTTTTTAAATAGGTGAAACAAAGATGGGTGAGAGAAAGATATTTTTTAATTATGATATGTCAAAAGGGTCAAAGTTACACTCTACTACTCTGGAGGGTTACGGTTACCCTCTACTAGATTCAAGATTCAAGATGTTTTATTTGTCACATACACACACAGGGTGTGCAGTGAAATGAAAGTGGCAATGCTCAGCAGGAATGTGCAAGGGCAACAAGTACACACTATTTACAAATAAAAAACAACACAATATTTACAGTAAGTGTGTGTGTGTGTGTGTGTGTGTGCCTAAGAGGGGCAGTTGTGTGGGTCTATGTGGGGGTCCTGGTGAGGTCGGAGTTCACAGTCCTGATGGCCTGAGGAAAGAAACTCCGTCTCAGTCTCTCTGTTCTTGCAGCGTGACTACGGAGGCGCCTGCCTGACCGCAGCAGCTGAAACAGTCTGTTGTTGGGGTGGTGAGGATCCTTCATGATCCTGCCGGCTCTGGTTCTGCACCTCCTGGTGTACAAGTCCTGCAGGGTGGGGAGTGTAGTTCCAATAGTGCGTTCAGCCGAACGCACTACTCTCTGCAGAGCCTTCCTGTCCTGAGCGGAGCAGTTGCCAAACCAGGCTGTGATGCTTCCTGTCAGGACGCTCTCTACAGCACCAGAGTAGAAGGACTGAAGGATCCTCTGGGAAACTTTAAATTTCCTCAGCTGCCTGAGGTGGTAGAGGCGCTGCCTTGCCTTTCTCACCAGAGTGTCTGTGTTTGTTGACCATGTCAGATCCTCGGTGATGTGGACTCCCAGGTATTTATACCCGCTCACCCTCTCCACAGTAGTCCCGTTAATCCCCAGTGGTGAGTACGTCCTCTGTTGTTGTGCCCTCCTAAAGTCCACAATCAGCTCCTTAGTTTTGGTGACATTCATGATGAGGCTGTTGTCCTGGCACCAGAGTGACAGATCAGCAACTTCCTCCAGGTAGGCCTTCTCGTCGTTGTCGGAGATCAGGCCCACCACCACTGTGTCATCCGCAAACTTGATGATGGTGTTGGAGCTGAACCTGGCCACACAGTCATGTGTGTACAGGGAGTACAGTAGGGGCTGAGGACGCAACCCTGGGGATCCTGTGTTCAGGGTGAGGGATTTGGAGGTGTGTCTGCCCACCCTGACCACCTGTGGCCTGGCGGTCAGGAAGTCCAGGATCCAAGCACACAGGGGGGTGTTCAGTCCCAGCTCAATCAGCTTGCCGGCCAGTCTGGAGGGACTATGGTGTTGAAAGCTGAACTATAATCAATGAACAGCAGTCTCACATAGCCCCCCCTCTGGCTGTCCAGATGAGAGAGTGTGGTGTGCAGTACCTGGGAGACAGCATCATCTGTGGATCTGTTTGGGCGATAAGCAAACTGCAGCGGGTCCATGGAGGAAGGGAGGAAGGCGCAGATGTAGTCCTTTATCAGCCTCTCAGCATTTCATGACCACCGAGGTGAGGGCCACCGGTCGGTAGTCATTCATACATGCTGGAGAAGCATTCTTGGGCACAGGGACAATAGTGCATCTCTTGAAGCAGGCGGGGACCACGGACTCAGCCAGGGAGAGGTTGAATATTGTGGTGAACACTGGAGCTAGCTGGTTAGCACAGGTCTTCAGTACTCGCCCAGATATGCCATCTGGACCTGCAGCTTTCCTGGTGTTCACCCTCAACAGAGCCCTCCTCACACTGTGCTCGGTCACAGAGAGTGTGTGTTCATCCCCAGCGGTAGAACTCACCTCGGCTACGCTAACGGTGTTGTTGTTAGCCGGCGAGCTAGCGCTGTTGTTGCTAGCCTCAAACCGTGCATAAAATGAGTTCAGGTCGTCCGCTAGGGATGCGTCGGCACTCACCATTGCGCGGGGTCTGCTCTGGTAGTTTGTGATAGTCCGTAGCCCCTGCCATAGGCGCCTGGTGTCGCGCTGCTCCATCTGTGATTCCACTCTGTCTCGGTACTTCCTCTTGGCTTCCTTCACCGCGCTCCTCAGTCCATAGACCGCTGCCTTGTACTCGTCCATGTTGGCGGATACAAGACCGGAGTTATAGGCAGCAGTACGGGCGTTCACAGCTTCACGGATGGATCTATCAACCCACGGCTTTTGGTTAGGAAAGACCCTAACTTTTACCGTGGGGACGATGGTGTCCGTTAGCGTTGCTATGAGGCTCATTGCTACTTCCGCAAACTCGCTGACGTCACTGGAACTGGATTGGATCATGTCCCAGTCGACGACACGTAGAGCGTCCTGTAGCTCAGCCTCTGATTGGTCAGACCACCGCATTACGTTCCTCGTCACTACCGCTTCCCGCGATCCTTTGTTTATACTCCGGAAGCAGAAAAATGGCGGCATGGTCTGATTTCCCTAACGGAGGGAGAGAGACAGCCTTGTAGCCTCTCTTGAATGGCGATAGCAGTGGTCCAACGTTCTTTCCTCTGGTAGCACACGTAATGTGCTGGTGAAAGTTCGGCATGACTTTTTAGGTTTGCCTTGTTAAAGTCCCCAGCCACCACCACAGCCGTCGGGACACTTGTACTGATACCGACATAACACATCATGTAGGTCCGATAGTGCTACGGCGGTGTCCGCATGTGGTGGAATGTAGACGGCTGTGGTGATGACCGAGCTGAACTCCCGGGAAGGTAGAATGGACGGCATGAGATCGTCAGATGTTCCAGGTTCGCGAGCAGGAACGAGAAAGAGTCTTAATGTTCTTGGGGTCACACCACATGTTGTTTGTCATGAAGCAAACCCTCCACCCTTAGATTTACCAGGCTCATCCGTTCTGTCTGCACGGAAAACAGAGAAGGACTCGGTTGGGCATATGACTCGATCCGGCACCAGCGGGTTCAGCCATGTTTCCGTCAGACAAAAGATGTTACAATCCCGCATGTCCCGTTGGAATCTGATCCTTGCCCTAAAATCATCCATCTTATTTTCCAGAGACTGGACGTTAGCAAGAAGGATGCTGGGCAAAGGTGGACGGTGGGCTTGAACTCTCAGTCTGTTCCGAATTCCGCTCCGTTTCCCTCGATGTTTTCGTCGTCTCCCCGTAGTAGCGGCTCCACTGTTGTTGTTGTGGTTCGCTCGTACAATCTCTGCCGGCCACGCTGGATCGATGGAAAAAGTGGACAAAAACCCTACTCTGGAGAGTTACGGTTACCCTCTACTACTCTGGAGAGTTACGGTTACCCTCTACTACTCTGGAGGGTTACACTACTCTGGTTTCCCTCAGATACTCGATATATTAAATTATCCAATGATCCAGTACCATAAGTAAAAGCTATAAATATCGTATAAATATATTTTTTTATTTTTTGTGTATTATTTTATTATATTATTATATTATCTATTTTTTGGTTATCACTCATCACCTTTTTTCTTGTTAAAAAGATGGGCTTCCATAATTTAAAATAATTTCCATTTAGTTGTGTTTCTTTATAAGAAATAAAAGGGTGAAAACAGCATCCAATCACAAGGATGCAAGGACAAGCAGAAGTAGCGACTAATAGCCAATCACAGCACAGTGGGCGGGACTTAACACACGTCTGATTGACGCTGGTTTTCAAGGTAGGTGGAGGGGGAGTGTATCTCTGTTACTAGGCAGCAGTAACGGTCATACTTTGCTTCAGTTAAATTCAGCATTAACAGACAAATATCGGACGGAAAATGACAAATTTGGGCTAAAAACCACCGACCGAAGTGACGCAAACATCGTAGCGAGCCAGTGATTTGTTTACAACACGACACGGACATCGGCTTAAACTACGACAACTGTCGTAAAGCGATCCTCGCCTCCATGGCGTCGTCAGGGTAACGAGAAGCGAGATAGTAGTTTATCCGCAGAGCTCGAAGCTAACGTGAGCTAGCTAACAGTTTAACGTTATAAAACTCTTTGTTCCTGTTTTAGTGACGTTCGAGAGAAACTGCGGAACAAACCGCGCGCTTTGCTCGGGAGGAACATAAACGAGGACGACGAGCAGGTGAAGTTATGACGCGGAGACATGATGTGTGGCTTGTGTGCATGGAGCTGTGTCTGTTGAGCTTCAGCCGGTGAAACCACACAGACAGAGGAGCTGCTCATGCCCGGTCTGCTCCTCAGGCTCTGGGTCCGTCCGCCACCGCGAGGGAGGAGAACCCCGGAGCTCCCATGAAGGTCTCCTAAACCTCCTTCTCGCTTCCTCCCCAGTGAAGCCTTCTTTCTTCTTCTTCCACGGTGCTAACTTACCCCAGAAGGACCGTGTGCATGCTGCTTGTGTCTCAGCTCCTGTGCCTGTGTTGCAGCAGGACCCCCAGAGCAGTGAGGAGGACCCCGGAGAGACCCTGAAGAGGACCTTCAGGGCTCAGAGACAGAGGCGGAAGGAAAGGGTTCGTGTTCCCCGCGCACCCTCAGGTGACAGGTGCACCCTTCACAGCTCTAACCCTGCTCCTATTCCAGCTGCTGGAGCGATCTTCAGCCCACGAGTCCCCTGACGATGGTGATGATGGCGAGGAGGAGATCTCCGCTGCCCAGCACCACGGCGAGGCCGAGGGGTCGGCGAGACCCCCGACCGGTGAGTCCCTGTCCTCTCTGGACTGTTTACGGACTCTACCGTGCAGCATGAACGGATGTTTGAGGACTCACAACTCTCGACACATCCGCCCACACAACAACGTTACCCACATGACTTTATATCATGTTCCAGCAGAAACATTTACAAAAAAGACGTGCCAAGTTTTAGAAAATTGCACATTTTCACCCATCGTCCTTGTGCAGATAAGCAGAAGAATGAAATGGAAATTGTAATAAGACATTACAAGAAGATTCCACATAAAGGAGCACAACCAGGGTTCCTACGGTCGTGGAAAACCTGGAAAAGTCCTGGAATTTTAAAATGGTCATTTCCAGGCCTGGAAAAGTTCTGGAAAAAACGTTCTATATTTGTTATATTCACGTGTTCATTTACGCCGAGTTTGACATCATGAAATGTTTTAGAACGAAAGACGCTCAAAATAGAAGCGGGCGTACGCTCTCATACTGGCGGCGCAATTTCTTTTTTCTCGAGTTGCAAGTGAACGCACCGTAACTGTAAAGTTCGCTGGTCATTATTTTATTTAATGTAGACTGTATGCTTTGGAATTCACATTGTTTAAAGATTACATGTTCTCACTTTTTCATGTATAAACCGAGATTTCGGTTTGGTCCTGGACATGTGGTTCAAAGTCCTGGAATTCCATTGGTCAACATGTGTCAGAACCCTGAAATAATAATTAGACATTACAAGAATATTCAACATGGAAGGAGCACAACGCCCCCAGGATGAGCCCCAAGAGGACGAGTCCAGTTCTCCTGAGTCGACCGGTCGGTGGTTTTGCTGACGGCTTTGTCTTCTAGGCCTCTCCTCAAGACCCCAGCGGACCCCCGACTCCCATCTGGACAGCTTGGTGACGCGCCGCCTGGAGCAGAGGCTGAGAGCGGCCCGGGTAACCAGCGCCAGCCGGCCCGTCAAGATCTGTCATTAATACAAGTGGTGTTGGCGCCTCCTGGTGAGCCCGTGCTCCCGCCTGTGTTCCAGTCCAAAGGGGAGAGCTTCCAGCAGCAGGAGGAGCCGGCCAGCCGCCTGCAGGGCCTCCGAGACCGAGACGCCGCCACGCGCTTCGACCGGGAGGTGAGCGCCCGACAGGCTCCTCCCACCGCGACGGCACCCGCGGAGACTTCACCCCCCCCCCCTCTGTGTTTCACAGGTGGATCCAGAGAGACCCGGCAGGCCCGACGACCCCCTGGCCCCGGGCGGCAGGGTCCAGTTCAGAGAAGCGGCGAGACGGGTGAGCGACGAAGACGAGGTCGCTCCGACGTTACCGAGCGATCGCCGGCCTCGCCGTCATCCGGTCTCCTTCTCCTTTGTGACCGCAGGCGGAGGACGGCCTGCCGACGGCCGAGGAGGCCTACAACTTCTTCACGCTGGACTTCGAGCCGGATCCGCCGGGCGCCGCCGAGGAGAAGACCGGAGCCGAGCCGGGCCGGGCGGCCGAGGAGGACGGAGACGAAGAGCGGGAGGCGGCCGAGGGCGCCGTCCGCGACGAACACGGAGACCAGGTGAGACGCCGACGGCGACGCGGCGAGCCTCTTCCCCGAGCCGCCCGGCGCCTCACGCCCTCCGTCCCGCCGCAGAGCGAAGACGCCCCTCTGGTGCCGGACGGCGAGGCCCGTCTGCTCGCCGTGGAGCGGTCGTCCCGGGACTTCCTGGAGGTGAGGAGAGCCGAGTACGTCGGGCGCCGGGAGCGCGTCCGGCGGGAGGGCGAGCTCCTCTTCACGCCCAGCGCACGCACAGGTGAGCCCCGCCTGCGCCAAGCCGACGGCGTTCTGGCGAGGAGCTTCTGTTCATCCGCGTGTCTCCGCTCAGCGCCGACCTCCGTCAAGCTGCCCAAGAACACGCAGCCTCGCTACCTGGAGGACGAGGGCCTGTACGTCGGGGAGAGGCCCCCGGTGTCGCCGGCCAACCAGAACATCCTGGAGAACCGCTTCTTAAAGATGGAGGAGGTAACGCCAAGCATGACGCCCCACCTTATCGATTAGTTCATTCATCTGAATTCATTTTGTATTTTATTTCCCCTTGCCTGGAAACCAATTCAATTCCACGTGCATGCGTACGCTCGTACACATACATCTGCCTTCATCTATGTATTTTGTTTCTTTAAATAAAAAATAATAATTTTTAAAAGCTCACGCACACACGCACATTCACAAATGTACACATGCATTTTTATTTATTTATTTTTATTTATTTATATTTTTATCAATACTCTGAAGTTGTGTCCAGTGTTTCGTCGTCCTCTAGGTGTTACGTCAATGTATTGTCTTTTGTCTTATAATAAAAACATTTTAAAAATAAAAAAAATGGAGAAGGTAAGTTGCACCAAGCATGACACCCCCATCTCATTGATAAGTTAATTCATCTTAATTAATTTTGTATTTATTTTATTTTATTTCCCCTTGCCTGGAAACCAATTCAATTCCACGTGCATGCGTACGCTCGTACACATACATCTGCCTTCATCTATGTATTTTGTTTCTTTAAATTAAAAATAATTTTAAAAAAGCTCACACACGCATACGCACATGCACAAATGTACACATGCATTTTAATCTATTTTTGTTCCTCAATACTCTGACTTTATGACGTTGTGTCCAGTGTTTCGTCGTCCTCTAGGTGTTATGTCTATGTATTGTCTTTTGTCTTATAATAAATACATATTTTAAATGTCGGAGGTAACGTCCGTGTGTTTTTCCGTGAAGGGAAAGAAGTGGTTTGGGGACGACGGCCGGATCGTGGCCCTGCCCGACCCCATCAAGGAGTCCTCCACCAGACCCCCCCTGTTCCACATGGAGGAGGACCTGGACCCCGCACTGCAGCCGGTCTACAGGAAGGTCCGCCGCACGCTTTGCATTCACGGGGCCCTCAATACAAAGACGCATGGCGGGCCGGGGCCTCTCCTACTGGGGGCCGGAGGCTCTCACATCTGTGACCGCTGTCATCTCTACTCCCAACGTGCAGCTGCAGAGAAACGCCAACGGGGCACGCTAAGGAAAACAAGATGTTCTGTTTTTGAAGACGGGGGTCAGGGTGCTTTTCATTAAGCACTTCCTGTCCTCCTCAGCTCTGCTGGGGCTAGAAACAATCAAGTGGAGCTTAGACCTCTACGGCCTGCCCGAAAACCCTTTGATCACAGGATGGAACCAGGCCCAGTGCTCTTAAAGGGCCAGTACCGATGTTCTGAAGTGTGTTAGTGTGAGCTTCCTTAAAGGGCCGGTACCGATGTTCTGAAGTGTGCAGAGTTTTACTGCAGCAGAAGAAGCAAAGTGAAGTTCTTTTTAGTATTTTAGACTCCTAAGAGAACCTCTCAGTTGAATTGAAGTCTATATTTATAATATCTTCTCTGCTCTCTGCAGACTCTGGTTCAACCTCTCGGAGCTGCTGGATGCACCTGTTGGTGTTGTTGTGAGACTTTAGTGTTTTTTATTTCTGTATTCTTTAAACCAGACTCTTGTTTTCCACTTCTTTACACGATAGCGAGCGAGACAACTATTCTCTATTATCCCTTTGAGAAAACTCCCCACGCTCAACCGGCTGTGGGCGTCCGGCTGCATCCTTCAAACCTCCAGAGGCAAACTATGGAAACCCCGAAGAAAAAACAGTGCAGGAAACTCGGCCGCGTTGTGGCTCAGTGGGTGGGAGCGTTTGAGTGGGAAACCCCCGAAGAACTCTTCCCATGTCTTCACTTCTTTGCAGACAGGCCCAGCTGCCACATGTGATGCGAAGTGGAGTCGTTGTCACGCATGACTCTTGAATTTCAGCGCTGACATGGATCTCTGAAACTATTTCACACTTTAAGCTTCCACAGATACTCCGAGCGAACCACTAACAAGCCGACTTATCTTTTAGAAGAGTGCATGATGGATGATGATGTTCTTACCCCCCCCCCCCCCCTCTAGGCGCTGAAGTCCAAGAATGCAAACCTGTATCTGGCCGGCGCGGCGGACCCCGAGGGGGACTACCAGCTGGACGTGGACGTCTCCGGGCTGATCTTCTCCCATCACCCCCTCTTCAGTCGGGAGCATGTCCTGGGGTCCCGCCTGGCCCAGCTGTACGACCAGTACCTCACGAGGCAGGGCAATAACCTCACGGGGCACCTCACTGACAAGGTAAGCCTCACCTGAGGACCAGAGGAGGATGTCCTGAGCATCAGCCCAACACGGCGTATAGACGCTGTGTTTCCTGTGTGCTCCAGTTGAGTGGACTGAGGAGCGCCCTGAGGAACATCCTGGAGGTCCACGGTGGGGAGAGCCTCACTCCCGCCATGCAGCAGAGGGTCTCTGAGTACAGCCTGGAGGTCAGGTGAGTCCTGTTCAGTCTCAATGCCAAACCAAATCCCCTCTTCTAGAACCGTGGCCAGTGAATGTTCCCCTCGGTGATTATTTCCCCGGCTGGTGACGACAGGACGACTCGGCAGCTGCGAGACGGCGAGCAGGAGAAAGACAGGACGCTGCTGAAGAACATCGTGAAGGTGTGGAAGGAGATCAAAGCCCTGAGAGACTTCCAGAAGTTCAGCAACACGCCCTTCAAGCTCTACCTCCGGAGGTACATCATCCGTGCTCCATAGACCTGTAATAACATGAACCAAGGCACTCCTCTGGTTGTGTTAAAGCTGCATTCTCTCTCCTGACCACCAGGGTGTGTTTGTCTTTCCCTCCAGGGAGGATGTGGACCAGGCCTCAGACGAGCGAGAGCACGAGAACCAGATCCTGTCCGAGGTCGTGGAGACGGAGGCCGAGATGGAGGAAGTCCACCAGAGGAAGCTGACGGAGTACAAGACGCAGCTGGAGGAGTGGAAGCTCTGGAGGAGGAAACAGGTGGAGGTGCAGCGGCATTTAGCTGATAATATATATAAATAACTTCATCGATATATTAATACGCATCCTCTGTCCACTGGGGGTCAGAAAGCCAAGAAGAAGAAGAGGAAGAAGAAGAAGAAAGGTCCCGCACAGGATGACACTGAAGACGATGAAGATGAGGCGAGCCAATCAGAAGGCCCCGTTGAGGACGGCCCCCCGAAGCCGGAGCCTCCCGAGGGGCCCGACCTGGGCTCCGTGGAGCGGAGCGCCAGGGAGAAGGCCTCCAGGATCCGCCGGAGGCCCGGCGACGCCGTCCTGGTGCCGGAGCTGTCGGCCTCCGGCCCCGTCACCGCCACCGAGCTGTGCCCCAGGTACCGGCGCCGCCCGGAGGCACCAGGTAGAACACCTCCGCGGCGCCGGCGTCTCACCGTGTCCCCGCCCCTCAGGCCCGAGGTCGCCCGCCGCGAGGACGTGTCGCGGCGCTCCGTCTTCGCCAAGATCCTGTACAACAACAAGGAAGTGTCGCGCACCGCGGGGCGCGGCCTCAACGCCGACTTCAGGGTGAGCTTCGGACAGATCTTCAACCTCAAGATACTCAACTGCCCCCAGAGCATCAACCTGCAGGTACGAGCGGGGCGCCATGCGTCATGGGTTCTATGGATTACATGGGTTCTATGGATTACATGGGTTATATGGATTACATGGGTTCTATGGATTACATGGGTTCTATGGATTACATGGGTTCTATGGATTACATGGGTTATATGATGCCGGAGACGTTTTGCCTCATATCAAATATAAATATCTATCAGTTTATTTATGGATATATTTTTCGGGGATGTTTTTTCCTCCCTAATTTGAGTAAATCTCTCTCCCTCTCTCTCCCCCCCTCTCTCTCTCGCCCTCTCTATGTCTCCCTCTCTCTCCCTCTCTGTCTCCTTCCCTCTCTCCCCCCCCCCTCTCTCTCTCTCCTTCCCTATCTCTCCCTCCCTCTCTATGTCTCTCTCTCTCTTCCTCTCTCTCCCCCTTTCTCTCTCTCACCCTCCCTCTTTCTCTCTCCCCCCCTTATCTCTCTCTCCCTCCCTCCCCCCTCTCTCTCTCTCCCCCTTTCTCTCTCGCCTCCCTCTTTCTCTCTCCCCCTTATCTCTCTCTCTCTCCTCCCTCCTCTCCCTCTTTCTCTCTCCCCTTATCCCTCCCTCTCCCTCCCTCCCCCCCTCTCTCTCTCACTCCCTCTCCCCCCCCCCTCTCTCTCTCTCCCTCCCTCTCTCTCTCAGGTCTTTGAGTCGGTGGGCTCGTCCTGCTCCCTCCTGGCCCAGGTCTTCGTCCCGGTCCCGGACCCATCGGTGGTGACGGGCTCGGTCCCCGTGGAGGAGTACGAGTTCAGCAGCAACCAGCGCGTGATGTTCGACCACGAGGGCGTGGGCAGCGGTAGGAGGCGTCACTCTGACTGATTTCCAGGACTCCGTCGTGTGTTTCAACTCCTTGTCTCTCTCCAGACGTGCCGCTCTCCTTCGAGGCCGACGGCGGCAACAAGCTGACGCTGCTGACCTCGGGGAAGCTGTCCTGCTGCGTCTGCTGGGGGTCCGAGGAGGACGGCGTCCCGCTGGCCCCGCCGGCGTCTCAGCATCCGGGCGCCAAACACGGGTAACGTAAACACATAGCACATTGAACTGTATATACATTTGTATATATTATAATATATATATATTATATATATATATAACATACATTATTATATATATATGTTATATGTATATTATTTAACATATATTATTATATATATATTATATAGAAATTATATATATTTGATTTATATATTATATAGAAATTATATATATTTTATATATAAATTATATTTTATATATATTATATATAATATCTAAAATGTATATATATATATATATTATATGCCTGTTAAATAATATCTTGCCTGTCCTTGTAGTCTGAACTCTTTGAAGCTAATCTGTACATAAACAACTATTGGAGATATCAGAAAAGTTATTGTTTAATTTTTGTGTGTGTATTTAACTACACATCACCCACGTTACCTGTCGTGTGTCAGCGGTCTGGGTCGCCTCGACGCCGTCACGTACATCGGAGCGTCTGGACTGTACGACATGAAGAAAATCAGCGAGTGGGCCACGCGGTCGCGCCTGGACCCCAACGACCCGAAGAACGCCTCCATCATGCAGCTGCTGAAGGTACGTATGAGGGAAGAGAAGTCAGCCATCCACGACACTCTGTTGTTGTTGTTGTTGTTGTTTTCTAACGGCGACGTGGCTCTGCAGGTGGCCAGCAGCGGGGAGGTGACGGCTCCGGAGTACTTCCGCCTGGAGCAGCTGCAGGAGGAGTTTAACTTCGTGAGCGACGCCGAGCTGGAGCGCTCCAAGCGGTTCCGCCTGCTGCGCCTCCGCAGCCAGGAAGTGGCCGAGTTCCGTAACTACAGGTGTGTTCCCGCCCTGGAGCGGGAGGTCACCGACAAGGCGTTCCAGGTGAGCCCTCACAGACACCCGTTGGAGAGCATCGATATTATCCCGGTAGCAGAACCAGGCGGCTTTACATTTGTCATCTCAGGACTACGAGAAGAGGCTGAAAGAAGGAGAGCAGGTGGACACCTCAGAACACCTGGACTCACACAGAGCCCTGGTGTCCAGGTACCTCCAGAAGGTGAGTGAACCTAACGCCACCCAAGAAATGTAGTTGCAATTTAAAAAATTTGCTTTTAACCGATGTAAAAACCAGATAACTGAGAAGAAAGAAAAAAAGGATCTTCTATTTCGCAACGACGCTCTTGTCGTGTTGTGTTTTGGACCACGGTGGAGGACGATTATGGAGGAAGATCTTAAGCATCGAGCCTTTTTATCGCTACATTCTTGCTGCCAATGACCGGTGAAGAGTTCCTCACCAGCTCCTCCTCCAACCGGTTTTTCATTGGTCTAAAAATCCCACCGACTGGAGATCGGAAGCGGACGAAGGAACCAAATATTCTACTCAATGTTGTTGTTTTTCTTTCTCAGATCCGAGAGTCGGTCATCAACAGATTTGTTCTGGCCAAGCACCACTACCTCCTGTCTGACCTGGTGATAGAGGAGGAGATACCGAGCATCGGGTAAATGCCCCCCCCCCCCTCCTCCTCCTCCTGCAGACATCACTAACGGATCCACTTTGAACATTCCTTCTCGTTACTGTATTTGTCTTTATGTCTGGTCATCCTTCTCTTATTCCTCTTTTACTCAAGACAATGACACATTTTATGATTATTATTATGATTATTGTTCTTATGTCTCTGCCTGTTCTTATTATCTTCTCTGTTCCATCTTCCTGCGGTGCATTGTTAACAGTGGTCCAGGTTCGGGGTATGAGCTTCTCTTCTTCTTCTCCTCCCGCCGTCTGTGTCTCTGTTCCTCCGTTTAGCTGGAAGCCCGAGAACCAGCGCAGTAGTGACCTTTGACCTTGTGTGGTGTTCAGTGCCTTCAGGATTCTGCGGTTTATTCCCTCAAAGTACCTCAAGTACAGTAAATGTACTGAGATCTGATCCCCCGCTGCAGAGACTTGATGGGCGCTGCTCTTTGAGGTAGTTCTCACTGGTTATGAGTTTAGTGATGAGGAACTGCCGATACCTGGAGGGACTGAGCACTGCTTGTGGGAACGTTCATATCCCACAAAGAATGTACGTGCTCACGGTCGGGTACCCGTTTTTTAAATGGAGAATCTGGAGTCCCTTGCCGGTCGTTAAGTGTCAGTCGGCGTTTGCGACCTTTAGGATTCTGGGATTGAACCTTTTCAAGCTGGCTGAACCGAAGCGTCCGCTGAAGCCTCAGAGGAAGGAGAGGAAGAAGGTCACGGCTCAGAACCTGTCGGACGGAGACATCAAGCTGCTGGTCAACGTCATGAGGGCCTACGACATCCCCGTCCGCCGGCCGCTCAGCAGGTGAGCGTTCAGGTCCCAGGAGCGTTCAGAGAGTCTGAGGAGCTTTTATAGAGTCTTAGTAGTGTTTATAGAGTCTTGGTAGTGTTTATAGAGTCTTGGTAGTGTTTATAGAGTCTTAGTAGTGTTTATAGAGTCTTAGTAGTGTTTAGAGAGTCTTAGTAGTGTTTATAGAGTCTTGGTAGTGTTTAGAGAGTCTTAGTAGTGTTTAGAGAGTCTTAGTAGTGTTTATAGAGTCTTAGTAGTGTTTATAGAGTCTTGGTAATGTTTATAGAGTCTTAGTAGTGTTTATAGAGTCTTAGTAGTGGTTATAGAGTCTTAGTAGTGTTTATAGAGTCTTAATAGTAGTTATAGAGTCTTAGTAGTGGTTATAGAGTCTTAGTAGTGTTTATAGAGTCTTAGTAGTGTTTAGAGCGTCTTAGTAGTATTTAGAGAGTCTTAGTAGTGTTCATAGAGTCCCAATAAGTCTGCATATTGTTCAGCGAGTCTGAATCGTGTCGGGGGATGAAACGTTTCTGTTGTCGTTCCAGTAAAGCGGGCCCGTCCCAGAGCGCCATCCAGGGCAGCGATTGGCTGATCAACCAGGTACTCTCTCCGTCAGCTGAGGGTCGGCGTGTGTCCGGTGGGTCAGTGGTTGTTCTGGGTCTTGCAGGTCCAGGTGAGGCCCTTTGTGGAGGTCTCCTTCCAGCGCACGGTGCTCCAGACCACCACCGCCGACGGACCCAACCCCAGCTGGAACGAGGAGCTGCAGCTGCCCTTCAGGTGACCAGAGCTACTGCTGGAGCTGCTGCTCTTAAAGGGCCGGGACTGATGAAGTTCTTCTTCTCCTTCTCATTCTTCCTCTTCTTCGTCTCCTTTTTCTTCTTCTTCTCCTTCCTCATCTTCTTCTTCTTCTCCTTCCACTTCTTCTTCGTCAGTGCCCCTAATGGCGACTACAGCGCTGCCGTCCTGCAGTCGGTGAAAGACGAGGTCTTCATCAACATCTTCGACGAGGTGGTCCATGAGACGGGAGAGGTGAGGTCGTCGTGTTGCTGGACTTCTTCTCGTCTTCTTCTCCTCCGTCTCTCACTCGTTCCCTCGTTGCTGCTCAGAGCGACCAAGACCGAGGGAGGTCCATCCTCACGCGCGTGGAGAAGCACTGGCTGGGCTCCGTGAAGATCCCGTTCAGCACCATCTACTCCCAGGCCCGGGTGAGAGGTCACCTCCACCTGACCCCCCGCCGCCGCCGCGCCCGCTGACCACTTCCTGTCCGTCCTCAGGTGGACGGAACGTTCAGGGTCAACACGCCCGCCGTGCTGCTGGGCTACAGCAAGGAGCGCAGCCACGGCGCCGCCGGCGGCTACGACGCCCTGCGCAGCCTGAGCGAGGGGGCCTTCATCACGCTCTTCATCACCATCCAGCCACAGCTGGTGCCCGGGGAGTCGCTCAGGGAGAAGGTGAGTCGGGGGCGGGGACTCCGGGATCTGCTTCTCTTCTTCCTGCTCTGCTTCTCTTCTTCCTGCTCTTCTTCTCTACTTCCTCCTCTTCTTCTCTTCGCTGCAGCTGGTTTGTGTCTTGAGTTCATGAGGGATTCATTTGGTGTCATTGAGGGAGGAGGAGGAGGAGGAAGAGGAGGATAAACAGGAAGTAGGAGGAGAATAAGAAAAGTAGTAGAGGAAGAAGAAGAAGCCTCAGAGATGCTGGACAAACGCGTGACATCATCGGGTCTCTCTGCAGCTCGTTGTGGATTAATTTGCTCTGTCGTTTCTTTGTGCTTCGTGTGTTTCTGCTGCGTTACGCTAGATTAAGGACCTGAAGGTACCACTCACACACACTCACTCACACACTCCCTCATCTCTCAGCGTATCTTAGTTTCCACGGAGACGGATTCCTCTGCTTTACCCCTCCCCCCCTGTGCAGTTCGACAGCCAGGAGGAGGAGCGCCTCCTGCAGGCCGCCGAGCGCTTCGAGCGCGACGCGGCGCGCGTCCACCCGGCGCGGCCGTGCGTCACCACCGTCATCGACCTCAACGGGAAGACGGTGTTCGTCACGCGGTTCATCCGACCGCTCGACCCGCCGCGCGAGCTGCTGGACGCCTGCGGCGACAACTCGCAGGACGCGGCGGTCAGTCGAAAGAGGCCACGCCCACTTCTCTAACGGCCGGCGTTTCTCACGCCGTCAGACTGACCCGCTCTCCTCCCGCAGGCCCTGGTCGCCAGGTTTGTGTCGCTCATCCCTTCGCTGCCCGACAGGGTTTCCTTCTCCGGGGCCTGCGACCTGTGGAGCACCTGTGACGTGAGTGATTGGACGAGAGGGTGAGGGGGCGGGGCAAGTGGCCCGATCTCTCACGGGGACTCGTCCTCGTCTCTTTTTCAGCAATTCCTCACCCTGCTGGCGGGAGACGAGGAGGAACACGCCGTGCTCCTGTGCAACTACTTCCTGTCTATGGGCAAGAAGGCCTGGCTGACCATCGGCACGGCCATACCAGAGGTCAAAGAGTTATTTACATATTTAAATTAGTGCTGTGAAAAATAACGCGTTAACTCAGTTAATTCAATTACAGGTTTAACTAGTTTTTTTTTTTTTACGGCATTTAACGCATGCGCAGAATGAGCTTCCAATCCGTCTGTTGTTGGTCGTCGGGACGAAAAAAAAGTCACTTGCAAAATGAGCTTCCAATCCACCACTTCAATCTGAACTCTGTCCGCTCTCATGCAGACGGTCTGTTCATCGGTAATGATCCTTCCACAGGTTCACCTCCGGAAACCTTGTGACGACTTCTACTTCCTGTAGATCAGGGTCTCAACACGTCGATCGCGACCTACCAGTCGATCGCGGCGTAGTGTCGGTAGATCAATGACATTAAAGAGATTGGCCCGCCCCCTGACATGTTCTCTATAGCACGTCTTTGTTCTTTTATTAAACTAAACGTCTGTTGTTGATCGTATCTCCACAGCAGCATGTCATTTCTGTCTCTTCGCGTTGCGTTAACACTTATCGATCTCCGTCCCGCGCCACAGAGCTCCGTGCGCGCATCGGGACCGAGCACAAAAAAAGTCACTTGTCAATCTGTCCACCTGTCCGGGCCGGTGAGGTTTCAGCTTTGCAGCGGTGTCCCCGCCGTCCCTTTCATCACGGCCCAGTTCATGAAGAAAACCCACACAGTCAGTTTGCCTCAGCAGCTGCTAGAGGAAGACTAGAGGCCTTTAGATTGTATCATGGTGGAGTTAATGGTTGACAAACAAGAGGAAAATGTTCTGTTTAACCCTCCTGTTACCTTTACATTTACTAACATATTTTACCCTCGGGGTCAATTTGACCCCAGCAATTAAAACCTCCAGAAAATTATTAGAATTAATATTGCTTCCCAAGTTTAAGTGTGAGGTACTTTATGTTTGTTTGTTGACTACCTAAATAGCCCTTTAAATAAATAAAAAAGTTGATATTTCTTATATGTTTGACACAGTGAAAAACAGCCTGGGGTCAAATTGACCCCAAAGAACACCGACATTAAACATTGAATGGGGTCAAATGGACCCGAAAGGTAACAGGAGGGTTAAACATTCTGTTTAGGATGAAGATGTATTAATGTTCCATATGGAAGAAAACTGCTAAATAACTGCTGAGTTGCAGCACCATTGTATAGAAGAATGTATAAATGTATATATCCGTCTTTTGTCATAAATCTCTATGTTCTCACAAAATATACCGAGAATATCGGTAATATGTGATTAATCATGATTAATCCACAGAAACCTGTGATTAACCCGATTAAAAATTTTAATCGTTTCACAGCCCTAATTTAAATATATCGTTTACAAGTTTCAAACCAGAGAAATGTGTAATATTATTCCAGGTTACGCTTTGTTTCATTTGGTCGTTTCCTCTTCAGTCAGTCGACCACAAGCTTTTCAGAAACCAACTTTTTATCCAGTTTTTAAGACTTTAACTTTGATGGCTCAGAGACAGGAAGTGACACTGAGACAGGAAGTGACACAGACAGGAAGTGACACGCTCAGAGACAGGAAGTGACAGACAGGAAGTGACACGCTCTGAGACGTTTCTCTGAACAGGATGCAGTGTCAGTCTTCAGATACTCTGTCTGTTTGTGTTTGTTTAGGGCCCCACGGCGTACGTGCTGACCTTGGAGCAGGGCCGCCACCTCATCTGGAACCCCAGCAGCGGTCAGTTCTACGGTCAGTACGACACCTTCTGCCCGCTGCAGACGGTCGGCTGCCTGGTGGACGCCGACAACGTGAGTGGAGACCGGCGCCTCGAGTCCCCGGCTTCAGCAACGTGGTGTTTCATTCTCCTCTTTCATATCTGCCTCTTTCCGTGTAGGTTTGGTTTAACATTCAGGAATACGCGTCTCCCATGACGATGAGTTTCGACACCACGAAGGCCAACTTGTGGAAGCCCTTTTTCTCGCGCTCCTTCTCCCACCCCGGGCTGTCCAGTGTTCAGGCGAGCGCTCGCCATTCCCACCAAATCTGGAGGTTTTGTTCTGTGTGTATTTTAGTTATTTTAACATTTTCCTTCTGCATGTCATGGTCTTCAGCCGGAGCAGCTGGTGTATCGGCGCGCAGACAAGGTCGCCGCGGCAGAGCTGCAGGACAGGCAAGGCCTTCGTTCACCTCGGAGGGCTTTACAATCCGTACACGAGGACCTCCTCTGACCTTTGACCCTCACAAAACGTCCCCAAAAAACCTTCAACGGTTAGAAAAAGGGAAGAAACCTTCGGGAGAGCAACATAGGAGGACGGACAGAAGTACAATAGATGTCACATGACCAGAAGTACAATAGATCTCACATGACCAGAAGTACAATAGATCTCACATGACCAGAAGTACAACAGATATCACATGACCAGAAGTACAATAGATGTCACATGACCAGAAGTACAATAGATGTCACGTGACCAGAAGTACAATAGATGTCACATGACCAGAAGTACAATAGATGTCACATGACCAGAAGTACAATAGATATCACATGACCAGAAGTACAATAGATGTCACATGACCAGAAGTACAATAGATGTCACATGACCAGAAGTACAATAGATGTCACATGACCAGAAGTACAATAGATATCACATGATCAGAAGTACAATAGATCTCACATGACCAGAAGTACAATAGATCTCACATGACCAGAAGTACAATAGATCTCACATGACCAGAAGTACAATAGATATCACATGACCAGAAGTACAATAGATGTCACATGACCAGAAGTACAATAGATGTCACGTGACCAGAAGTACAATAGATATCACATGACCAGAAGTACAATAGATATCACATGACCAGAAGTACAATAGATGTCACATGACCAGAAGTATAATAGATGTCACATGACCAGAAGTACAATAGATCTCACATGACCAGAAGTACAATAGATCTCACATGACCAGAAGTACAATAGATATCACATGACCAGAAGTACAATAGATATCACATGACCAGAAGTACAATAGATATCACATGACCAGAAGTACAATAGATGTCACATGACCAGAAGTATAATAGATGTCACATGACCAGAAGTACAATAGATATCACATGACCAGAAGTACAATAGATCTCACATGACCAGAAGTACAATAGATGTCACATGACCAGAAGTACAATAGATGTCACATGACCAGAAGTACAATAGATATCACATGACCAGAAGTACAATAGATATCACATGACCAGAAGTACAATAGATGTCACATGACCAGAAGTACAATAGATGTCACATGACCAGAAGTACAATAGATGTCACATGACCAGAAGTACAATAGATGTCACATGACCAGAAGTACAATAGATATCACATGACCAGAAGTACAACAGATATCACATGACCAGAAGTACAATAGATATCACGTGACCAGAAGTACAATAGATGTCACGTGACCAGAAGTACAATAGATGTCACGTGACCAGAAGTACAATAGATGTCATGTGACCAGAAGTACAATAGATGTCATGTGACCAGAAGTACAATAGATGTCACGTGACCAGAAGTACAATAGATGTCACGTGACCAGAAGTACAATAGATGTCACGTGACCAGAAGTACAATAGATGTCATGTGACCAGAAGTACAATAGATGTCACATGACCAGAAGTACAATAGATGTCATGTGACCAGAAGTACAAAAGATGTCACATGACCAGAAGTACAATAGATGTCACGTGACCAGAAGTATAATAGATGTCATGTGACCAGAAGTACAATAGATGTCATGTGACCAGAAGTACAACAGATGTCACGTGACCAGAAGTACAATAGATGTCACGTGACCAGAAGTACAATAGATGTCATGTGACCAGAAGTACAATAGATGTCATGTGACCAGAAGTACAATAGATGTCACGTGACCAGAAGTACAATAGATGTCACGTGACCAGAAGTACAATAGATGTCATGTGACCAGAAGTACAATAGATGTCATGTGACCAGAAGTACAATAGATGTCATGTGACCAGAAGTACAATAGATGTCACGTGACCAGAAGTACAATAGATGTCACGTGACCAGAAGTACAATAGATGTCACGTGACCAGAAGTACAATAGATGTCACGTGACCAGAAGTATAATAGATGTCACGTGACCAGAAGTACAATAGATGTCATGTGACCAGAAGTACAATAGATGTCATGTGACCAGAAGTACAATAGATGTCACATGACCAGAAGTACAATAGATGTCACATGACCAGAAGTACAATAGATGTCATGCAACCAGAAGTACAATAGATATCATGTGACCAGAAGTACAATAGATGTCACGTGACCAGAAGTACAATAGATGTCTACAATAGATGTCATGTGACCAGAAGTACAATAGATGTCACATGACCAGAAGTACAATAGATGTCATGCAACCAGAAGTACAATAGATGTCACGTGACCAGATGAACAACAGATTTAATGCACATTACATAATGATTCATATCGCATGATGAAAAAGTTCCAACTACCAACGATAACGGTGAATATCGTACTTCACGATAATAAAGCAGGAGTGTTTTGCCGATGCTCGTTCACCAGAACGTTCTCCTCGTTCTCCTCCGTAGGATCGAGAAGATCCTGAAGGAGAAGATCATGGAGTGGCGCCCTCGCCACCCGACCCGCTGGAACCGCTACTGCACCTCCACCCTGAAGCAGTTCCTGCCCAAGCTGGAGCAGAGCGGGGGGCGGGACGTGTCCGAGGGGCACCGCCACGAGCTGCAGGGGCTGCTGGGGGACAACCGGGCAAGTCGCCTGGAAGACATTCATAACTCATGGGATCCTTTTTTTAACGCTTTACTTTTGCTTTTAGATTTCGGGGTTCCCCCTGCACCTGCCGTTCTCTGAGATCCGGCCCATCGTGGAGGCGGTGCACAGCACCGGCGTGCACAACGCCCACGCCTCCAACGTGGAGTTCGCCCTGGCCGTGTACGTGCACCCCTACCCCAACAACGTGCTCTCCGTCTGGGTGTACCTCGCCTCGCTGGTGCGCTCGTGAGACGCATGAATGAGCTTTACCTTTTATTTAAAATGTCACACTTTGACCCGATATTGTATATTTAATGGATATCATATCTTTGTAATACAGAGTTGCTAGTTTGATATCTGTATAACACAATAAAACTGCATTAAATACCACTGTTGCTTTGTTGTAATTGCGTGTGTGTGTGTGTGTGTGTGTGAGAGAATCAAGAAATATATTTATATATTTACTGTATGTATATCAATAAATATATTTATTGAGATTTATAGATATTATATATATATTATATATTCTATCTATATATATATTATATCTATATATATTATATATAATGTATTTAATTAAGATGTGTTGGACCAATCACCTAATACAATACATACTAATACTGATAGATATAATAATAGAGTAATGGTTTAATTGTCACGACAAATTTCCCCTTGGGGATTAATAAAGTATATATCTATCTTTCTAATTGATTATAAACGCTGACCTCGGATCGGTGTTTTTATTGTGGCCCTTAAGCCCCGCCCTGTGTAGCTGGTTTGGACTCATACGATTGGTTCTGGTAAGAGTTAGAATCAGGAGAGCCCATTGGTCAGGGCATACGACTAAACCCAATCAGATTACCGGCACCGCGACGACGCGCGGACGCTTGACCAATCCCGAGCTCTCGCGCTGAGTCGGAGGGCGGGACTTACGAGACGGTATCTGCGGCTGCGCGGTGTGACGCAGCGAGCGGCTCAGCGGGTAAAGATGGCTCCCTTTCCGGACGAGGTGGATGTGTTTACTGGCCCGCACTGGCGGATGAAGCAGCTGGTGGGCCTCTACTGCGAGAAGGTGTGTACGGACGAGCGCTCGCGCGTGAGTGTGGAGTTAAAAACAAACAACAGACACGCGTTCGTCGAGTCTCGTGACTCTTGTATCGGCTCTGCGAAGCTAACGCTCGCTAGCTGTTGTCAGCTAGCTTGGCTGTGTCCAGGAGGTGTTATGCAACGTGCTTTACGTGTCACCGCGTTCACAATGTGACTCAAAACGAGGCTTTACCCGCTGCTTGTGAAATAATAAACATACAAATCCATTGTGAGCAGGACACCGAGTTAGTGACACGAGCTAGCGTCGTCAACGCGGACGATGCTCCCGTTACGTGTGGAGACTGGTCACCTGTTGTGTTATGGATCTGTTTTATATCTTATTGTTATTATGGATCTGTTTTATATCTTATTATGGATCTGTTTTATATCTTATTATGGATCTGTTTTATATCTTATTATGGCTCTGTTTTATATCTTATTATGGATCTATTTTATATCTGATTAATGTTATTATGGATCTGTTTTATAATAATAATAATAATGCATTTCATTTTTATCGCACTCTTCCTTCAAAGAATCTCAGTGCCACACATATAGTAAAAACAAATAAAACCGATTAAAACATAGTTAAAGCAACCCATAAAAAGAAAAAAAATCAGAATGTAATAGCTGACAATAAATTAACTCAAGGTAAAAGAAATGCCTTCCTGAATAAAAAGGTTTTTAGGCCAGTCTTAAAAGAGTTCAGTGTCTGAGTTGCCCTCAGGTGGTCAGGGAGACCGTTCCACAAGCGTGGCGCTGCCGAGCAAAAGGCCCGGTCGCCCATGGTGCGGAGCTCGGTGTCGGGGACCCGAAGGAGCGAGCGGCCTGTGGATCTGAGGGTGCGGGTGGAGGTTAGGGGAGTGATACGTTCTTGTAGGTAGGGGGGTGCATGTCCGTTGATGCATTTATATGTGAGTACTAGGACCTTGTAGTTATATCTGATTAATGTTATTATGGATCTGTTTTATATCTGATTAATGTTATTATGGATCTGTTTTATATCTGATTAATGTTATTATGGATCTGTTTTAGATCTTATTATGGCTCTGTTTTTATATTTTATGTTAGTTTTAAATGCATAAACTTTCATATCTATCAATATACATCCTACACACTGTATACACACAATATAACTATATATATATATATATAAACATCTGAAATATAACCATACAGTTCCGTGTTTATTTCTACATTCCTATAGTTTGCACTTGACTTGTATTTTATGTTTTTGTTATATATATTTTATTGTGGGTCATATATATATTTTAAAGGTTATATATATATAAATATATTATATATATTTTTTATTAAATAAATATTACATATTTATTTATATATTATATATATCTATATTTTAATTCATTTGTTTTATATATATATATATATGTGTGTGTTCATATGTGTCCTCAATACTCCGTTCCCTTTGTTTGTTCAGCTTTCCTGTATTTCTAGTTCTGTGTACATTGAGATCAATATTAAAGAGTCAAATTCCTTGTGCATGTGTGTGTGTGTGTACGTCAATACCACGGATATCTGATTTCCTCTGTTAAATGTCCTCGGTATGAATACGAGTGACGTTATGAACGAGTCGTTCTTTGTTGTTTTTCCTCCAGCTTTCCAAAACCAACTTCTCCAACCACAGCGACTTCCGCTCGTTCCTCCAGTCGCTTTGCGCCACCTTCAAGGAGTTCAAGATGCACGAGCGCATCGAGAACGAGTGCATCATCGGGCTGCTGCAGCAGCGCTGCTGCACGGTGTACAACGTGCACTCGGACAACAAGCTGTCGGAGATGCTGTCCCTCTTCGAAAAGGGGCTGCACAACGTCAAGGTAAATGTTAGACATGTAAATACACACTACCGTTCAGTTTGGGGTCACTTAGAAATGTCCTTCTTTAAAGCACTGTTTCATCAATGAAGATAACATTTAATTAATAAACACTTTCTCTCCATAGTTAATGTGTAGATGACTATTCTCTGGTGTTAATGAAGTCTCTACAGAGGTGTGTAGAGGCCCATCTCCAGTGGTCTAGTGGTACATTGTGTTATCGCCTTAGAAGACTAGCGGAGGGGTAGAAAACCCTTAAAACCCCTTTTTATGTGAGCGCAGCTGAAAACAGTTATGCTGCTGAGAGAAGCTATAAAACTGGCCTTCCTTTGAGCCACAAGAAGAACAACATTAATATTTACTATAAAAATCCTCATTTGTAACCTCGTCGATGTCTTGACTAGATTTTATTTTTATTTTGGAATTTATTTGATAAATAAAAGTGAGTTTTCATGGAAAACACTAAATAGTCTGGGTGACGCCAAACTTTAGACCAGTCGTGTGTATTTATAGTTTATTGTATTTATATTTAATTGTATTTACAGTTTGTTTTATTTATAGTTTGTTGTATTTATAACCTGTTGTATTTATATTTAATTGTATTTACAGTTTGTTGTATTTATAGTTTATTGTATTTATAGTTTGTTGTATTTATAGTTGTATTTATAGTTTGTTGTATTTATAGTTGTATTTATAGTTTGTGCTGCGTCTAGACTTGAGGGGTCAACATGCTCGTGTTCTGCAGAGCTCAGCTGATGTGTGACTGTCATTAGAGTAAATATCATGTTGGACACACGGACTGCAGCAACAACAACAACACGTTGTTGTTCAGACCTACAAGTTTAACGTCATCTGTATCTTTAATTTATTTTAAAGCCGTTTAGCAAATATAAAAACAGTCAAAACAAAGTTTTTGTCGCTCTTGTAAACTTTATTTGAAAGCCGGCTGCATCGGAGGCTGACCGCTGTGACTCATCTTCCTCTTCATCGCTTCTGCAACAGAATAACTCAGTCGCTCCGTTCTGTGGCGATGCCCTCGTGTTGACTCAGAGGTTCTGGGTGTCCCTGACGGTGTGTTTCCCTCAGAGCGAATACGAGCAGCTGAACTACGCCCGGCAGCTGAAGGAGCGCCTGGAAGCCTTCACCCAGGACTTCCTGCCCCACATGAAGGAGGAGGAGGAGGTACGCGTGTCTTTCCGTCCCTCGCCCCTCGAGGAGGCGTGTCTAACCGGGCCCGTTGCAGGTGTTCCAGCCCATGCTGATGCAGTACTTCTCCTACGAGGAGCTGAAGGACATCAAGAAGCAGGTGGTGGCGCAGCACAGCAGCCAGCAGCACCGCGCCGCCGCGCAGCTGCTCAAAGGCCTCAGCCTGTGGAGCCAAGCGGAGGAGCTGCACAAGGCCCTCAAGTACGCCGACCACGAGAAGACGCACGACGGTGAGCAGGAGGAGGAGGAGTCATGGATACGGACCTCCTTCAAGGGGAGAGGCTGAAGATTTAGAACACAGAAAGTTCAATTATATCAAACATAAAAGCATCAAAAGATTCAATACCAGGATCAAACTTAAGGTGGCAGCGTGTGGAAGACGGGTTACTGCCGTCTACGCTCTTCTTCTTCTACGCTCTTCTTCTACGCTCTTCTACTACGCTCTTCTTCTACGCTCTTCTACGCTCTTCTTCTTCTACGCTGTTCTTCTTCTACACTCTTCTTCTTCTACGCTGTTCTTCTACACTCTTCTTCTTCTACACTCTTCTTCTTCTTCTACGCTCTTCTAGACTCTTCTTCTACGCTTTTTTTATTCTCTGTTCTTATTTTCATTGTCAGAGTATTTGGTTTATTTCGGGTTCCCTTGTATCCTGTAAGCAGTTGACTCACCATACAGAATCCTCTTCCTCCTCCTCCTCCTCCTCTTCCCTCTCCTCCTCCTCCTCCTCTTCCTTCTCCTCCTCCTCCTCTTCCCTCTCCTCCTCCTCCTCCCTTCAGACCCGGAGCAGCTCTCGGATTCCTCGGCTCACATCTCTGATCTGCCGACGGAGCTCCTGCTGCGGCTGCTCCGCTACCTGGGCCCGGAGGACCTGTGCCGCTGCAGCCAGGTGTGCAGCTCCTGGCTGGACCTGACCCGGACCGGCTCCCTGTGGAGGCACCTGTACCCCGTCCGCTGGGCCAGAGGTAGACCCCCCCATCAGAACCAGAACCACGTGCATCCACTCAAAGTGTCCGTAAACCTTGGCGTCCCTCTCGCTAGGCGACTACTACAGCGGGCCCCCAGGGGACCGGGACCAGGAGCCGGGCGAGGAGTGGGTCCGGAGCCGGCAGAACGAGGGCCGGGCCTACCAGGAGTGGGACGAGGACGCCGACGTGGACGAGTCGGGTGAGGAGGAGGAGGAGGAGGAGGAGGAGGTCACGTGTGGCTCCTCGTGCAGTTTAACGTGCAGCCGGTCCGAAGGGTTCATTGGTCGGATGTTTAGAGTCCAGAAGAACCCGTTCCGGGTTTATGAAGACCTGCAGAACTTCTGTGGAACGCCTCGACGTGTTCTGGAGAAATAATAATTATAACTTAATTAATTTGCTTAAAACAAAAAGAATCCGATCCAGATGTCAGGAGTCTGGTGGCGTCATCGCCTCTGAGGAACGGAACCAGAACCGTTCTAGTCCCTTGAAGCTGGTTCTGATCGATATCCGTGTCCCTCCAGACGAGTCGGGCGGCGCCCGCGGCTCGCCGGCCATCGACACCGCCCAGCGGGAGAAGAGGCTCCTGAACGGGCTGCTCCAGAACCTGCTGCCGGCCGTGGGCCCGGCCGTCAGGTCCATGGTTCTGGCCTACAGCTCCACGGTGTCCAGTAAAATGGTGACGCGGCGCCGCCTCGCTTCTTTTGGACTGAGGAGGAGACCGGGCCTGACCTGTTGTTGTTGTTGTTTTCAGGTGCGCCAAATCCTCAGTTTCTGCCCCAACATCAGACACCTGGACCTGACCCAGACGGACGTGACGGATTGTGCATTCGACAGGTGAATATCAGCCCGGTCCGTTCCATCAGTACCACCTGCCCCCCCCTCACCACCTCCCCCCCCCAGCTGGGCGGCGCTGGGCGGCTGCCTCTCCCTGGAGCATCTGGACCTGTCGGGCTGCGAGAAGCTGACGGACCACAGCGCCATGAAGCTGTCTGTCGGCCTCGGCGACCTCGCGTCCTCCGGCGGCGCCGACCGGCGCTCGGCCCAACGGGCCAAGCTGCTCCAGAGCTCCCCGGTCCCCATCGCGCTCACGGAGGCCCGGAAGAACCCGGCGGCGGGGCGACAGCGCCGGGCGCTCGTCTTCAAGCCTCCGGGGGCCCCGACGCGGGTCTGGGTCCTGGACCTCGCCGACATCGAGGACGCGGCGGACTGGAGCCGCGGCGGCGCCGAGAGCTTCGCGGAGACGCAGCCGGCGGGCGGCGCCTGCTGCTGCAGGAGGCCCGGCGGCGAGCAGCGGACCGGCGCCGGCTTCTTGCAGTACGCCGGCGTGGCGGCAGAGTCACTGTGCGGACACTCCGCCTGCTGCGCAGCCGACGTGGCCCTCAGGACTTTCGCCGGGCCGCCGGGCGACTCGGGCGCCACGGGGCTTCGGACTGAGCGCTCCTCTTTTGAGGGCCGGCGCTGCCCGGAGCGCGAGGACCGGGCGGCGCCGACGACCACGGCCACGCGCTCGCTGAGGTTCCTCAGTCTCTCCGGATGCTACCAAGTCACAGACCTGGGCCTGAGGTACTGAGTCACCACGCCAGGACCCTCACCTCGTGGCCGGTTCTGTTGGGTCCTGACCGTGTGTGTGTGTGTGTGTGTGTGTGTGTGTGTGTGTGTGTGGTTGTGTGTGTGTGTGTGGTTGTGTCTCTGTGGTTGTGTGTGTGTGTCTGTGTGTGGTTGTGTCTCTGTGTGTTGTGTGTGTGTCTCTGTGTGTGTCTCTGTGTGTGTGTCTCTGTGTGTGTGTGTGTGTGTGTGTGTCTCTGTGTGTGTGTGTGTGTGTCTCTGTGTGTGTGTGTGTGTGTGTCTCTGTGTGTGTGTGTGTGTGTGTGTCTCTGTGTGTGTGTGTGTGTGTGTGTCTGTGTGTGTGTGTGTGTGTCTCTGTGTGTGTGTGTGTGTCTCTGTGTGTGTGTCTCTGTGTGTGTGTGTGTGTCTCTGTGTGGTTGTGTCTCTGTGTGTGTGTGTGTGTTCGTGTTCCAGGGCTCTGTCTCAGCGCGGAGGTCTTCCTCACCTGGAGCACCTCAACCTGTCCGGCTGCCTCTTCATCACCGCCGTGGGCCTGAGGGAGCTGGTGTCTGTCTGCCCTGCGCTCAATGACGAGCACTTCTACTACTGCGACAACATCAGCGGTAACCACGGAAACTGTAGCGCTGCCTGGTGGTTATATAGATGTAGTCTCCCCCTGGTGGTCAGTAGAGAGAATGCAGTTTTGATTTTGTGTTGTTTTTGTAAAACGTCCCTACCTGCCGTCTCAGGTGCTCCTGAGGTGAAGGTAAGTCGGCGTTACAGAAGCTGGTACGATGCTGTCAGTATTTACTATCTTTCATTTGTGTATTTTAAATGTAATGATTTATTTATTACTAGCATTGTTCATGTGTCCCGTAGCTTGTAGTTCAGGGAGTGACCACCGTGTGGCGTTTCTCTGCAGGTCCTCACGCGGACACGGCCAGCGGCTGCCAGAACCTGCAGTGTGGGTTCAGGGCCTGTTGTCGCTCTGGAGAGTGACCCACCCAGCACCGCTCCATCAAGGAAAATATTATATATATAAAAATACATTTATATATAATGTATATATACATATATAAATACATTTATATATAATGTGTATATATATATAATGTATACATTTATATAATGTATACATTATTATTAATATATATAATGTATATTTATGTGTATATATATACACAAATGTATTTACATATATATTAATATGTATGTTTATATATATATATAAATGTGTGTATATATATAACTTCGTTTTATTGCACTTTATCCTGGGAATACCGGTTTCTGTTTTGTGTCACATAAAAGAAAATTCTGAATGAAACTGTAATTATTGTTTTTGCTCTCGTTTCATTTCCATCTTTATTAAATGTAAATAATCTTTAGAAAAGGAAACACAAGAGGGCGATGATGTATTTGAGGACTGTGTTCTCCTGGTTTAATGATCCATTCATAATATCTTCATTTGTCTTCATTTACTGGGGGACATGAAGCTTTGAGGCTAAAGGTCAGAATGATGGTTGGTCACGGTGTTACCATGGAGACCAGTCCTGAGACGCTTAACTACAGACATGAGGAATGTTCTTTATCCAGATGTTTGATCAACAAAACAATTTATGTATGCACTCCATTGGTCACAGGAGAGGAGTCAGAACCCCTTTAGACCAGGAGGAGTCAGAACCCCTTTAGACCAGGAGAGGAGTCAGAACCCCTTTAGACCAGGAGAGGGTTCAGAACCCCTTTAGACCAGGAGAGGGTTCAGAACCCCTTTAGACCAGGAGAGGGTTCAGAACCCCTTTAGACCAGGAGAGGGTTCAGAACCCCTTTAGACCAGGAGGAGTCAGAACCCCTTTAGACCAGGAGGAGTCAGAACCCCTTTAGACCAGGAGAGGAGTCAGAACCCCTTTAGACCAGGAGAGGAGTCAGAACCCCTTTAGACCAGGAGAGGAGTCAGAACGCCTTTAGACCAGGAGAGGAGTCAGAACCCCTTTAGACCGGGATAGGAGTCAGAACCCCTTTAGACCGGGATAGGAGTCAGAACCCCTTTAGACCGGGATAGGAGTCAGAACCCCTTTAGACCGGGATAGGAGTCAGAACCCCTTTAGACCGGGATAGGAGTCAGAACCCCTTTAGACCAGGAGGAGTCAGAACCCCTTCGGACCGGGAGAGGAGTCAGAACCCCTTTAGACCGGGAGAGGAGTCAGAACCCCTTTAGACCGGGAGAGGAGTCAGAACCCCTTCGGACCAGGAGAGGAGTCAGAACCCCTTTAGACCAGGAGAGGAGTCAGAACCCCTTTAGACCAGGAGAGGAGTCAGAACCCCTTCGGACCAGGAGGAGTCAGAACCCCTTTAGACCGGGAGAGGAGTCAGAACCCCTTTAGACCAGGAGAGGAGTCAGAACCCCTTTGGACCAGGAGATGAGTCAGAACCCCTTCGGACCAGGAGAGGAGTCAGAACCCCTTTAGACCAGGAGAGGAGTCAGAACCCCTTTAGACCAGGAGAGGAGTCAGAACCCCTTTAGACCAGGAGGAGTCAGAACCCCTTTAGACCAGGAGGAGTCAGACCCCTTTAGACCGGGAGAGGAGTCAGAACCTCTTTAGACCGGGAGAGGAGTCAGAACCTCTTTAGACCGGGAGAGGAGTCAGAACCCCTTTAGACCAGGAGGAGTCAGAACCCCTTTAGACCGGGAGAGGAGTCAGAACCCCTTTAGACCGGGAGAGGAGTCAGAACCCCTTTAGACCAGGAGAGGAGTCAGAACCTCTTTAGACCAGGAGAGGAGTCAGAACCCCTTTAGACCAGGAGAGGAGTCAGAACCCCTTCAGACCAGGAGAGGAGTCAGAACCCCTTCGGACCAGGAGAGGAGTCAGAACCCCTTTAGACCAGGAGAGGAGTCAGAACCCCTTCGGACCAGGAGAGGAGTCAGAACCCCTTTAGACCAGGAGAGGAGTCAGAACCCCTTTAGACCGGGATAGGAGTCAGAACCCCTTCGGACCAGGAGAGGAGTCAGAACCCCTTCGGACCGGGAGAGGAGTCAGAACCCCTTCGGACCGGGAGAGGAGTCAGAACCCCTTCGGACCAGGAGAGGAGTCAGAACCCCTTCGGACCGGGAGAGGAGTCAGAACCCCTTTAGACCAGGAGGAGTCAGACCCCCTTTAGACCAGGAGGAGTCAGAACCCCTTTAGACCAGGAGAGGAGTCAGAACCCCTTCGGACCAGGAGAGGAGTCAGAACCCCTTCGGACCAGGAGAGGAGTCAGAACCCCTTCGGACCAGGAGAGGAGTCAGAACCCCTTCGGACCAGGAGAGGAGTCAGAACCCCTTTGGACCAGGAGAG
Organism: Pseudoliparis swirei; assembly: GCF_029220125.1. NCBI lineage: Eukaryota > Metazoa > Chordata > Actinopteri > Perciformes > Liparidae > Pseudoliparis > Pseudoliparis swirei. The sequence continues at coordinate 26,891,989 of NC_079392.1, read as the reverse complement.
GAGTCAGAACCCCTTCGGACCAGGAGAGGAGTCAGAACCCCTTCGGACCGGGAGAGGAGTCAGAACCCCTTTAGACCAGGAGAGGAGTCAGAACCCCTTTAGACCAGGAGGAGTCAGAACCCCTTTAGACCAGGAGGAGTCAGACCCCTTTAGACCGGGAGAGGAGTCAGAACCCCTTTAGACCAGGAGGAGTCAGAACCCCTTTAGACCGGGAGAGGAGTCAGAACCCTTTAGACCAGGAGGAGTAAGAACCCTTTAGACCAGGAGAGGTCAGAACCCCTTTAGACCAGGAGAGGAGTCAGAACCCTTTAGACCAGGAGAGGAGTCAGAACCCCTTAGACCAGGAGGAGTCAGAACCCTTTAGACCAGGAGAGGTCAGAACCCCTTTAGACCAGGAGAGAGTCAGAACCCTTTAGACCAGGAGAGGAGTCAGAACCCCTTTAGACCAGGAGAGGAGTCAGAACCCCTTCGGACAAGGAGAGGAGTCAGAACCCCTTTAGACCAGGAGGAGTCAGAACCCCTTTAGACCAGGAGGAGTCAGAACCCCTTTAGACCAGGAGGAGTCAGAACCCCTTTAGACCAGGAGGAGTCAGAACCCCTTTAGACCGGGAGAGGAGTCAGAACCCCTTTAGACCAGGAGAGGAGTCAGAACCCCTTCGGACAAGGAGAGGAGTCAGAACCCCTTCAGACCAGGAGAGGAGTCAGAACCCCTTTAGACCAGGAGAGGAGTCAGAACCCCTTTAGACTGGGAGAGGAGTCAGAACCCCTTCGGACCAGGAGAGGAGTCAGAACCCCTTTAGACCAGGAGAGGAGTCAGAACCCCTTCGGACCAGGAGAGGAGTCAGAACCCCTTCGGACCAGGAGAGGAGTCAGAACCCCTTCGGACCGGGAGAGGAGTCAGAACCCCTTTAGACCGGGAGAGGAGTCAGAACCCCTTTAGACCGGGAGAGGAGTCAGAACCCCTTTAGACCAGGAGGAGTCAGAACCCCTTTAGACCGGGAGAGGAGTCAGAACCCCTTTAGACCAGGAGGAGTCAGAACCCCTTTAGACCAGGAGGACTCAGAACCCTTTAGACCGGGAGGTCAGAACCCCTTTAGACCAGGAGAGGAGTCAGAACCCTTTGGACCAGGAGGAGTCAGAACCCCTTGGACCAGGAGGAGTCAGAACCCCTTGGACCAGGAGAGGAGTCAGAACCCCTTTGGACCAGGAGAGGTCAGAACCCTTTGGACCAGGAGAGAGTCAGAACCCCTTCGGACCAGGAGAGAGTCAGAACCCTTTGGACCAGGAGAGTCAGAACCCCTTTCGGACCAGGAGAGGAGTCAGAACCCCTTTAGACCAGGAGGAGTCAGAACCCCTTTAGACCAGGAGGAGTCAGACCCCTTTAGACCGGGAGAGGAGTCAGAACCCCTTTAGACCAGGAGGAGTCAGAACCCCTTTAGACCGGGAGAGGAGTCAGAACCCCTTTAGACCGGGAGAGGAGTCAGAACCTCTTTAGACCAGGAGAGGAGTCAGAACCCCTTTAGACCAGGAGGAGTCAGAACCCCTTTAGACCAGGAGGAGTCAGAACCCCTTTAGACCAGGAGGAGTCAGAACCCCTTTAGACCAGGAGAGGAGTCAGAACCCCTTTAGACCAGGAGAGGAGTCAGAACCCCTTCGGACAAGGAGAGGAGTCAGAACCCCTTCAGACCAGGAGAGGAGTCAGAACCCCTTTAGACCAGGAGAGGAGTCAGAACCCCTTTAGACTGGGAGAGGAGTCAGAACCCCTTCGGACCAGGAGAGGAGTCAGAACCCCTTTAGACCGGGATAGGAGTCAGAACCCCTTTAGACCGGGATAGGAGTCAGAACCCCTTCGGACCAGGAGAGGAGTCAGAACCCCTTTAGACCAGCAGAGGAGTCAGAACCCCTTTAGACCAGGAGGAGTCAGAACCCCTTCGGTCCAGGAGAGGAGTCAGAACCCCTTCGGACCAGGAGGAGTCAGAACCCCTTTAGACCAGGAGGAGTCAGAACCCCTTCGGCCCAGGAGGAGTCCCTGTACTTCGGCAGTAGATGTCGTGCATGAAGAATTTTTTTGGAAATTCATGAAGTGAATAATAAAGACTTGGATTAAAAGCTTCGTTTCTACTTTTGTAAACATTCAGTGATGTCAGTAATAATTAATTTTAATGTCTCAAACGGTCTTGAGGAGCTTCATTCGGCTCCAGAGGAAAACATCTGGAAACCCTGAATCGTTCCTCATGTTCCCGGCGGTGAAGTATCAGCTCATTTCAACTGAAGCTCTTCAGCCGTTGGCGGGGATCGAACCGCCGCTCACGTCCCACCCACGGAGAATAAACAACAGACTCCATTGGATTACATCAGGGCAGCAGCTGGCCGGCCGGAGCTTCATGTGACCTTTGACCTCTGAGGATCAGCAGCTCATAATTATGGAGTTATTTATTATCATGAGCTCGTTTGTAAAATCAGAAATAAAAAAAGCTTCAAACAAAGTTCAGATTGCAAGACTTTTATTTATTTTATTAAACAAAATAAATTGTGTCTGAGATGGGAGGAGGAAGAGGAGGAGGTCCCTGAAGAGGGTCCTGGAGGCTCATCGCATATTTGCCCAAACACGACTGCCAACAAAGTCATTGCCCAAAATGATGTATTCCCCTTTGAATGATGACGCTGGGCTCGCTGCCCTGCAGCAAGGCACGTCTAGAGTCAGCCTTTGCACCGGGACATGCAATACCCTCCACCCCCTCCTCACTTCAGAATGTTACCGTGTCCGTCTCCTCCGTTAGTCCCGGACATAAGAGTTGACAGCACTTCTCTCAAAATCGTAACAGGCACTGTTGGAGCCATTTGGAGATCAAGGTAGCTAAGAAGAGCTACACTGAAAAGCTGGAAAAAAAGTTTTCAGCCAACGACCCCTCGTCAGTTTGGAGAGGCCTGGAAGTACTCACCAACTACAAGAGACCATCCCCCCCCACTGAGGACAATCACCGACTGGCTGACGACCTGAATGTCTTCTATTGTAGGTTCGACAAGCCCACTTCCACCCCGCCCAACTGCTCCATCATCGAACAATCACCTCCACTCTCTGCCTCACCTCTCCCATCCAACCCCCCACCGGCACTGAGGATCTGCGAAGAGGATGTGAGTCGGCTCTTTCAGAGGCAGAAGATCAGGAAGGCTCCGGGCCCAGACGGCGTGTCCCCCTCCTGCCTGAAAGTCTGTGCTGACGAGCTGTCCCCCATCTTCACGGAGATCTTCAACCGATCACTGGAGCTGTGTGAAGTCCCTTCCTGCTTCAAGCGCTCCTTGATCATCCCGGTGCCCAAGAAATCCTCCATCACAGGATTAAATGACTACAGACCCATCGCCCTGACGTCTGTGGTCATGAAGTCCTTTGAGAGGCTGGTGTTGACCCACCTGAAGGACGTCACAGGGCCCCTGCTGGACCCCCTGCAGTTTGCCTACCGTGCAAACAGGTCTCGGTGGATGACGCAATAAATATGGGACTGCACCATTTACTGCAACACCTCGACTCCCCAGGGACATATGCAAGGGTTCTGTTTGTGGACTTCAGCTCTGCATTCAACACGATCATCCCGGAGGTTCTACAACCCAAACTCTCCCAGCTCGCCGTGCCAGCCCCCACCTGCCGGTGGATCACAAACATCCTGACAGACAGAACGCAGCAGGTGAGGCTGGGAAAAACCACATCCAGCACCCGGACCATAAGCACTGGCGCCCCCCAGGGATGTGTGCTCTCTCCACTGCTCTTCTCCCTCTACACCAACGACTGCACCTCAGAGGACCCGTCTGTTAAGCTCTTGAAGTTCGCAGACGACACAACGGTCATCGGCCTCATCAGGAACGGTGACGAGTCTGCGTACAGACGGGAGGTTGAACAGCTGGTGCTCTGGTGTGGACAGAACCACCTGGAGCTGAACAAGCTCAAGACTGTGGAGATGACAGTGGACTTCAGGAGGAGCCCCCCAACACTATCCCCGCTCACCATACAAAATAGCACTGTTCCTGCGGTGGAGACCTTCAAGTTTCTGGGATCCACAATCTCCCGGGACCTGAAGTGGGCCTCCAACATTAACACCATCCGCAAAAAGGCCCAGCAGAGGCTGTACTTTCTGCGCCAGCTCAGGAAGTTCAACCTGCCTCAGGAGCTGCTGATCCTTTTTTACTCCGCCATCATCCAGTCTGTCCTCTGCTCTTCCATCACTGTGTGGTTTGGATCGGCCACCAAACAGGACAGTCAGACTACAGCGGATCGTCAGGTCTGCAGAAAGAACCATTGGTTCCAGCCTCCCCTCCATTCTGGACTTGTACACCGCCAGAGTCAGGAAGCGGGCAGGAAAGATCACTGCAGACCCTTCACACCCTGGACACAAGCTGTTCCAACTCCTGCCCTCTGGTAGGCGCTACAGAGCACTGTACGCCAAAACCACCAGACACAGAAATAGCTTCTTTCCACTGGCCGTCACCCTGATGAACAATTAATCACTCTTCCATCTGCACTATCTGCACTTTTTGACTACTGTCTTTAATGTCTTTTTTATATTTATCCCGCTTATTGTATATTGTGTGTGTGTATAAGTACGGAAGAGCAAAGTGAAACCGGAGTCAAATTCCATGTATGTGCAAACCTACATGGCCATTAAAGCTGATTCTATTCTATTTTCTCATGTGTTTTGTGACTTTGGACCTCCCACCACTAGGTGGGGCAAGGGTGCTTGAATGTGTTGTTTGTCCCTATTTAATGAGGCGAAGTGGGAGGCACATCGGTTGCAAATTGGCGATAGCAAACCGTTAGACCGTCTACAGGTGAGCCGCCACGTCTTGAGTCCTACTTGGCTGCGGATCTTCAATTCAGATCCTTTATCGGAGCATCGCGTGTAAACAAAGCCAGGGGGCTGTTCATACGATCTGGAGCAGTTCACCAGAGGGCAGCCTGGAGATCTCAGCTGCCACACAGGCTCCAGAGATGGCTCTATTTAGATCAACTCAACATGAAAACAGGAATGCAGAAACTTCCATTCAAGCTCAGGGAGAGATAGAGAGCAACTGCATGTGACCTCTGAACCCAAAGGTCGCAGATCTGGCTTATAAGACATCGTCAAGTTCATCGAGTATGAGGTCAAAATGATTTCTGATCCTATCTTTGGTAACATCCAGGACACTCAGGTGGTGTGAATAAAGGAAACGACAAAGTAAAGTCACAACCAAGGTCACAATTCATAAGTAGTCGTCTCTATGGCTACTGGGCCAGAGTGAAAACAAGAAAAGCATTCAGACTCAGACAGAAAGTGTGTCACCTCCAGGTGTCACTACTTCACCTACAGGTGTCACTACTACTTCCTGTTTGTATTGTAATGGTGTGTTCACACCGGACACGTCAAAATTTTGACGCGCGTCGAGATTACATGTTAAGTCAATGCAAAGCTGCGTCGAAGCTGCGTAGCTGCGTATTTTCCAGCGAGCAGCGCGTCAGACGCGTTTGAAGCAGCAGAACAGAGCGTTTGTCGCGGGGCGAACAGCGAACAGACGCAGCTCGTTGACGCGCGAGTTCAAATTTCCCAACTCTGGCAGCAAAGACGCGTGAGTCATAGTTGCGTCAGCCAATCAGCTTTTTTTTTTTTTTTTGGGTTTGGTTTTAAAATTTTTTTTCCCCCCCAAAAAATTTTGGGGCCCCAAATTTTTTTTAAAAGGGGGCCCCCCAAAAACCAGTTTTTTTTTTTTTTCCCCCCTTTTAAATTGTTTTCCTTTTAATTTTTTTTTTTTCCCCCCCTCCCCCCCCGGGGGCCCGGGGCCAAAACCCCTTTTTTCCCCCCAAAAGAAAAAAAGGGGGGGTTTTTTTGGGGTTTTTGGGGGGGGGGTTTTTTGGGGTTTTTTTTTAAAACCTGGGGAAACCCCCCGGGGGGGGGGGGGGTTTTTTTTCCCCGGGACAAAAAAACCCCCCCAAAGGGGACCCCCGGGGGGCCATTTTTCCCCCGGGGGGGGGCCCCCCCCCCCCGGGGGTTTTGGGGTTCCCCCGGGCCCCCCTTTCCCCTCCCCCCCCTTTTTTTTGGGGGGGGGGTTTTTTTCCAAATTGGGGGGCCCCCGGGGCCCCCCTTTCCCAAAAACCCCGGGGCCCCCCGGGGGAAAAGGGTTGGGCCGGCCCCCCCCCCGGGGGAAGGGGAAGGGCCCCTTTGGGGGTTTCCGGTCCAAAAAATTTTTCCCGGGGGAAATTAAGGGGGGGTTGGGGGGGGGGCCCGGTAAAAAAAGGCCCCAAAAACCCCGGGGAAAAAAAAAAAGGGGGGTTTTTGGGGGGGGGGCCCCCCCCCCAAAAAAAAAAAAAGGGGGGAAAGGGGGTTTTTTTTTGGGGGGCCCCCCAAATTTTTTTCCCCCGGGGGGCCGGGGGGTTTTTTTTTTCCCCCGGGGGGGGGGTTTTAAAGGGTTTCCCCGGGGGGGGCGGGGGGAAAACCCCCCCCCGGGGGGGGGTTTTTCCCCCCTTTTTTTCCCCCCGGCCCCCAAAACCCCCCCCCCCCCCCCCCGGGGGGGGGGGGGCCCCGTTTTTCCCCCAAAAATATTTTTCCCCCCAAAAAAGGGGGCCCCCAAAATGGGGGAAAAAAAAAAGGGGGGCCCCCCCCGGAAAAATTTTTTTTTAAAAAAAAAATTTTTCGGGCCCCCAAAGGGGGTTTTTTTAAAAACCCCCGGGGACGGGGGGGGTTTTTTTTTTGGGGGGCCCCCGGGGGGGCCCCGGGGGGCCCCCGGGGGGGAAAACCCCGGGGGGGCCCCCCCCCCGGGGGAGGGCCCCCTAAGGGTTTTCCCCCCGGTCGGGGGGGGCCGGGGGGCCCCTTGGCCCTGGGGGGAAACCCCCCCCGGGGCCCACCAACCCCTTTTTTTTTTCCCCCCCCCCCGGCCCGGGCTGGGGGGGGGGGGGGCCCCGGGGGGAAAAGGGGGGGGCCCCCCCCCATTTGGGGCCGCCCCCCCTTTTTTGGGGGGGGGGGCCCTGGGGGCCCAAAGGGGGGCCCGGGGGGGGGGCCCCCCCAAAAAGGGGGCCCCTGGGCCCCGGAAGGGGGGGGGGCCCCCCCCCGGGGAACCCCCCGGGGCCCCCCCTGGGGGGGGGGTAAAGGGGGGGGGCCCCCCCCCCTGAGGCCCCCCCCCCCCCCCCTTTTTCCCCCCCCCAAAAGGGGGGGTGCCCCCAAAAAGGTTAATTTTTGAGGTTTTTCCCCCCTTTTTTTCCCCCGGGGGGGCCCCCCCCCTTTTTTTCCCCCCCGGGGGGGCCCCACCCCTTAAAACCCCCTTGGGGGGGGGGGGGGGGCCCCGCCCCCCCCGGGGGGGGCCCAAAAAGGGGCCCCCCCCCTGGGGGGGGCCCCCCAACCCCCGGGACAACCGGTTCCCCAAGGGGACCGGGGGGCCCGGAGGGGGGGGGGGGGTTTTTTTTTTTCCCCCCGGGGGTTTTAAGGGGTTTTTTTCCCCCCCCGGGGGGGGGGCCCCCCCCCCGGCCCCCGGGGGGGGAAAAGGGGGGGGGAAGGGGGGGGGGGGGGGGAAGGGGGGGGGGGGGGGGGGGGGGTTTGGGGCCCCCCCGGGCCCCGGCCCCCCCCCCCCGGGGGGGGGCCCCCTTTTTCCCCGGGGGGGCCCCCTTTTTTTCCCCCCCCCCCCCTTGGGGGGCCCCCCCCCCGGGGGGGCCCCCCCCCCTTTCCTTTTTGGGGGGGGGGGGGGGGGGGGGGTTCTCCCCCTGGGGGGGGGGGGAAAAGGGGCCCCTTGGGGGGAAAACCCCGGGGGGGGGCCCCCCGGGCCCCCCCCAAAGGGGGGGGCCCCCCCCCGGGGGGCCCCCCCCGGGGTTTTCCCCCCCGGGGGGGCCCACCCCGGTTTTCCCCCCGGGGGCCCCCCGGGGCCCCCGGGCCCCCCCCAAAAAGGGGGTTTTGGGCCCCCCCCCCCGGGGGGTTTTTAAAAAAAGGGGCCCCCAAAAACCCCCCCAAAAAAAAATTTAAAACCCTTTTTTAAAAAAGGGGGGCCGGGGTTTCCCCCCGGTTTCCCCGGGGGGGCCCCCCCGGGGGGCCCCCCCCCCCCTTTCCCCCCCCCGGGGGGCCCCCCCCCCCCAACCGGGTTCCCCCCCCACCCCGGCCCCCCCCGGTCCCCCCCCGGGGGGCCCCCCCCCCCCTCCCCCCCCCCGGGGGGGGGGGGCCCCCCCCCGGGGGGGAAGGGGGGGGGCCCCGGGGGGGGGGGGAAAAAAACCCCCCTTTTTTAAGGGGCCCCCCCCCTTTTTCCCCACCCCTTTTCCAAAAAAGGGAAAATTTTTTCCACCCCCCCCCCCCAAAAAAAGGGGGGAATTTTCCCAGGGGGGGGAAGGGGGAAGGGGGTTGGGGGGGGGGGGGGGGGGGGGGGGGTTTGTGGGGTGGGGGGGAAAAGGGGGGGGGGGGAAACCTTAAAAAAAGGGGCCCCCCCCCCAAAAAAAGGGGGGGGGGGGGGAAAGGGGGCCCGGGGGGGGAAAAAAAGGGGGGGCCCCCCCAAAAAAAGGGGGGTTTTAAGGGAAAAGGGGGGGGGGTTTTTTTAAAAAAAAAATTTTTTAAAAAAAAAATTTTTTTTGGAAAAAATTTTAAAAAAACCCCCCCCCCAAAAAAAAAGGGGGGGGGGGGGGGCCCCTTTTGGAGGGGGGGGGGGCCTTTTGGGGGTTTTTGGGGGTTTTGGGGTGGGGGGGCCCTTTAAACTGGGGGAAAAAAGGGGCCAAAACTTTTTTTTCCCCAAAAGGGGGGGCCCCCCCAAAAAAAGGGTTTTCCCCTTTTTTTCCTTTTGCAAATTTTTTTTTTTTTTTTTCCCGGGGGAAAATTTTTTTTTTTCCCCCCCCAAAATTAAAAAAATTTGGGCCCCCCCCTTTTTAAAAAAAATTTTTTTTTTTTCCCCCCGGGGGGGGAAAAAAAGGGGGGTTTTTTTTTAAAAAAACCCAAAAAATTTTTTTTTTTAAAAAAAACCCCTTTTTGGGGGTTTGTTTTTTTTGGGGGGGGGGGGGTTTTTTTTTTGGGGGGAAAAAGGGGGGGGGGCCCCCCAAGGGGGGGGGAAAAAAGGGGGGGGGGGGGAAAAAGGGGGGGGGGGGGAAAAAGGGGAAAATTTTAAAAAATTTTTTAAAAAAAAATTTTTTTTTAAAAAAATTTTTAAATTAAAAATTTTTTGGGGGGGGGGCCCCCCCAAAAGGGAAATTCCCCGGGGGGCCCCCCAAATTCCCCCCCCCCGGGAAAAAATTTTAAAACCCGGGGGGTTTAAAAATTTTGGGTGAAAATCCAAGGAAAAAGGGGGAAAAAAAAAAAAAACCCCGGGGGGGAAAATTTAAAAAACCCCCCCCCTTTTTTTTTCCCGGGTTTTTCCCCCCTTTTTTGGGCGGGGGTTTTGGGGGTTTTTTTTTTTTTTTAAATTTTTTAAAAAAAAAAAATTTTTTTTTTTTTAAAAAAATTTTAAAAAAAAAAAATCTTTTTTAAAAAAAAAAAAAAAAGAGGGGGGGGAAAAACAAAAAAAGATTTAAAAAACAAAAAATTTTTTTTTTTTTTAAAAAAATTTAAATTTTAAAATTTTTTTTGGGAAAAAATTTTTTAAAAAACCCCCCTTTTTTTTTTTTCCCCCAAAAACCCCCTTTTTTTTTGGGGGGGGGCCCCCCCCCCCCGGGGGGGCCCCAAAAAGGGGGGGGTGGGGGGGGGAAAAAAATTAAAAAAAAAATTTAAAAAATTTTAAAAACAAAAAAATTTTTTTTTAAAATTTGGGGGGGGAAAAGGGCCCCCCCAAATTTTTAAAATTTCCCCCCAAAAGTTTTTTTGGGTTTGGGAAAATTTAATTTTTACCCCCCCCTTTTTAATTCTCTTTTTTCCCCCCCCCTTTTTCCCCCCCCTTTGGCCCCCCTTTTTTTAAAAAATTTTTGGGGGGTTTTTTATTTTTTTTTTGGGCCTTTTTTTTAATCGGGTTTTTTAAAATTTTGGGAAAAAGGTAAAGCAAAAAAAGGCCCCCCCCCTTTTTTTTTTAAAAACCCCTTTTTTTAAAAAAAAATTTTTTTTAAAAAAAAATTCCCAAACCCCTTTTTTTCCCCAAAAATTTTGGGGTTTTTTGGGTGGGGGGGGGGTGAACCCGGTCGGGATGTAAAAGGGGAAAGGGGAGGGGGCCGGGGGTTTTGGGGGAAAAAATTTTTTTTTTAAAAAAAAAAATTTTTTTAAAAATTTTTTGCTCCCCCCTTTTTTGGGCCCAGGGGGGAAAAAAAAAACCCCCCTTTTTTTTTTTTTCCCCTTTTTCTTTTTTCCGGGTTTCCCCCTTTTTGGGGTTTCCCCCCCCCTTTTTTTGGGGGGGGCCCCCCGGGGAAAGGGGCCCCTCCTAAATTGGGGGGGGGGGAAAGGGGGTTTTTTCCCTTTTTTAATTTTGGGGAAAAAAAAGGGGGTTTTTTTTAAAAAAAATTTTTTTTGGGGGTTTTTAAAAAATTTTGGGGCCCCCCCCCCCCCCTTTTTTTTTTTTAAAAAGGGAAATTTTTTAAAAAAGGGGGGTTTTTTGGGGTTTTTAAGGGGGCCCCCCCAACCCCCCAAAAAAAAGGGGGGAAAAACCCCCAAAAAACCCCCAAAGGGGGGGAAAAAAAAGGGGCCCCCCTTTTAAAAAAAACCCCCCTTCCCCCCCCAAAAAAAAAGGGAGGGGGGGAAAAGGAGGGGGTAATTTTTTTTCCCCCGGGGTTAAAAAACGGGGCCCCCCTTAAAACTTTTGGGGGGGGGTTTTTTTAAAAATTTTTTTTGGGAAAAAAAATTTTTTTTTTTTTTTTAAAAAAATTTTTTTTTTAAAATTTAAATTTTTTTTTTAAAAATTTAATTTTTTTTCCCCCCCCGGGGGGGGCCCCCGGGGGGGGGGGTTTCCCCCCGGGGGGCCCCCCCAAAAGGGGGGGTTTCCCCGGGGTTTTGGGAAAATTTTTTTTTTAAAAAAAAAAAAACCCCCCCAAAAAAGGAAAAAAAAAAAAAAAAAACCCCAAAAAATTTTTTTTTAAAAAAAAAAAAAATATTTTTTTTTTTTTTTTAAAAAGGGAAAAATTTTTCCCGGGGGAAAAAAATTTTTTTTTTTTTGGGGGGGCCCCCCCGGGCCCCCCCAAACCCCCAAAAAAAAAAAAAGGGGGGGGGCCCCCCTTTCCTTTTTTGGGGAAATGGGGGGGGCCCCCTTGGGGGTTTTTTAAAAAAAAGGGGGGAAAGGGGGGAAAAAAAAATTTTTTGGGGCCCGGGGGGGGGAAAGGGGGGGGGGCCCGGAACCCCCTTTTTAAAAAAGGGGGTTAAAGGGGCCCCCCCCTTTTTGGGGTTGGGGGGAAAACCCCCCTTTGGGAAAAGGGGTTTTTTTCCCGGTTTTGGGGGGGCCCCCCCGGGGGGTTTTTTTTGGGGGGGAAATTTTTTTTTCCCCCTTTAAAAAAAAGGGGGAAAAATTTTTTTAAAAAATTTTTTTTTTCCCCCGGAAAAAAAAAAAATTTTCCCTTTTTTGGGGGGGGGAGGGCCGGCCCCCCTTTTCCCCCCCTTTTTGGGGGGCCGGGAAAAGGGGGGGGTTTTTTTTTAAAAGGCCTTTCCCCCGGGGGGGAAAAATTTTTTAAAAAAGGGGCCCCCCGGGGGCCCCGGGGGGAAAAAAGGGGGAAAACCCCCAAAGATTTTTAAAAAAGGGGGGGAAAAAGGGGGGGGGCCCCCCCCCCAAAAAAAAAAAAAAAAAGGGGGGGGGGTTTTTTAAAAAAATTTTAAAAAAAAAATATTTTTGTTTTTTTGGGGGGGGGGGCCCCCCCCCGGGGGTTTCCCCCGGGGGCCAAATTTGGGGGCCCCCTTTTTTTTTTGGGGGGGCCCAAATTTCCCCAAAAAAAAAAAAAAAAAGGGGGGGGCCCCCCAGGGGGGGGTTTTTTTTAAAAAAAATTTTTTTTGGGGGGTTTTTTTTTAAAAAAAAAGGGTTTTTTTCCCCTTTTTAAAAGGGGGGGCCCCCAAAAGGGGGGGGGGGGCCCCGGGCCGGTCACCTTTTTTCCCTTTTTCCTTAACCCCCCCCTTTTTCCCTTCCCCAAAAAAACCCCCGGGGGGGGGCCCCCCCTTTTTTTAAAAAATTTTTAAACCCCCCGGGGGGAAAAACGGGGGGGGGGTTTTTAAAAAAAAACCCCCCCCTTTTTTCCCCCCCTTTGCCCCCCCCCCCCCCAAACCCCAAAACCTTCCCAAGGGGGGGGTTTTAAAAAAAACCCGGTTTTCCCCCCCCAAGGGGGGGCCCTTTTTTTTTAAAGGGGAAAAAAAAGGGGAAAAATTTTTTTAAAGGTTTTTTTTTCCCTTTTTTTAAAAAACCTTTTTTTTTTTTTGTTTCCGGCCCCCCAAAAATTTTTTTTTTTTTTTTGGGGTTTTTTAAAAACCCCCCCCCCCCCTTTTTTTTTTTGGGGGGGCCCCCCCTTTTCCCCAAAAAAAAACCCCCCCCTTTTTTTGGGGGGGAAAAAAAAGGGTTTCCCAAAAACCCCCCAAACCCCCCCCCAAAAAACCCCCCCCCCCCTTCCCCCCCCCCAAACCAGAACCCCCAGGGATTCGGGAAAAGGGCCCTTTTTTTTTAAAAAACCCCCAAACCTTTTTTTTAAAAAAACCATTTAAAAGGGGTTTAACCAAAAAATTTTTTTCCCCCCCCCCCCCCCTTTTGGGGGGGGGGGGGGGGCCCGCTTTTTCCCGGGGGGGTTAAAAAAAAAATTTTTTTGGGGGGGGAAAATTTTTTTAAAAACCCCCCTTTTTTTCCCTTTTGTTGGGGGGGGCCCCGGGGGGGTTTTTTTCCCCCCGGGTTTTGGGGGAAACCCCAAAAAAAAAATTTTTAAAAAATTCAAAAAAAAAAGGGGGGGGTTTTTAAAAATTCCCCAAGAAAAATGTGTTTTTTCCCCCCCTTTTTCCCCCCCCTTTTTTTTTTAAAAAAAGGGGGGGGGGGGGTTTTTAGGGGGAAAAAAAGGGGGGCCACGGGGGTTTTGGGGGGGGGGCCCCAAAAAAAAAAAGGGGTGGGGGGGTTTTTTTTTTTTTTGGGGGACCTGGGGTTTTAAAAAGGGTTTTCCCCTTTTTTTAAAAAAAAGGGCCCCCCCCAAAACCCCCCCCCAAAAAAAAAACCCCCTTCCAAAATTGGCCCCAAAAGGGTTGGGAAACCCCCGGGGGGTTTTTTTGGGGGAAAGGGGTAAAACAAAAAAAACCCCCCCCTTTTTAAAATTTTTAAGGGGGGGGGGGGTTTTTTTTTTTTCCCAAAAAGGGGGAAAAAAAAAAACCCCCCCCAAAAATTTTCCCCCCCCCCCTTTTCCCCCCCCCCCCCCTTTTTTTTGGGGGGAATTTGGGGGGGGCCCCCCGGGGGGGAAATTTTTTTTTTTAAAAGGGGGGGGGGAAAAAAAAAAAAAAATTTTTTTTTTTGGGGGGTTTTAAAAAAAAATTTTTAAAAAAGGGGGGGGTTTCCCCCCCCCGGGGGGGGGGGAAAAAAAGGGCCAAAAAAAAAACCCCTTTGGGGGGGGGGGGGGGGTTTTTTGGGGGGGTTTTTAAAACCTGGGGGGAAAATTTTTAAAAAATTTTGGGCCTTTCCCGGGGGGGAAAAAAAATTTTTTCCCCCCAAAAAAAAAGGGTGGGAAAACCCCCCCCCCAAAAAAAAAAAAACCCCCCCCCGGGGGGGAACCCGGGGGAACCGGGGCCCCCCCCCCCCCCCGGGAACCCCCGGGGGGCCCCCCGGGGGGCCCCCCACCCCAAAGGGGGCCCCCCCCCCCGGGAAGGGATTTTTTTTAAAAAAAAAAAGGGGGGGTTCCCAAAAAAAAATTTTTTTCCCCCCCCGGGGGGAGAAAAAATTTTAGGGGTTCCCCGGGCCCCCCCCCGGTTTCCCAAGGGGGGGTTTGGGAAAAAAAGGGGGGGAAAAAACCCCCCCGGGGGGGGGGGCCCCCGGGTTTTCCCCCCCCCCCAAAATCCCCCCAAAAAAAAACCCCCCCCCAAAAAACCCAAAAAAACCCGGAAAATTTTTTTTAAAAAAAAAGGGGGCCCCCCCCTTTTGGTTTTAAAAGGCCCCCAAAAACCCCCCCCCCCCCCGGGGGGGGTTTTCCCCCAAAAAGGCCTTTTTAAATTTAAATAAATTTTTGGGGGGGGCCCCTTTTTTTTAAAAAAAAAAAAAATTTTTTTGGGGAATTTTTAAAAATTTCTTTTTGGGTAAAAATTTCCCCCAAAGGGAAAAATTTTTTAAAAACCCCCAAAAACCCCCCCAAAAAAACCCCGGGGGAATTTTTTGGGGGGGGGGCCCCCCCTTTTTTTGGGGCCCCCTTTTTGGGAAAAGGTTTTGGGGGGGGGGGGGAAAATTTAAAAAAAATTTTTTTTAAAAAATTTTTTTTGGGGGGTTTTTTTAAAAAAAAAAAAATTTTTTTTCCCCCCAAAAAAAACCCCCTTTAAAAAGGGGGGGGGAAAAAAAAAAAAGGGGGGGGGGGGGTTTTTTCCCCCCTTTTTCCCCGGGCCCCCCTTCCCCCCCCCCTTTTAAATTTTTAAATTTTTTTTTTTTAAAAAAAAACCCCCCATTTTTTTTTTTTTTTTCCCCCGGGCCCCCCCCCAAACAACCCCCCCCCCCCCCCCCCCCCCCTTTTTTTTTTTTTTTCCCCCCCCCTGATTTTTTTCCCCTCTTTTTTTTTTCCCCCCCCTTTTTTACCCCCGGGTTTTAAATTTTTTTTTTTTCCCCCCCTTTTTTTCCCCCCCTTTAAATTTTTAAAAGAAAATTTTTTTTTCCCCCCCCCCCAAGGCCCCCCCCAAAAACCCCGGGGCCCCCCCCTTTAAAACCCCCTTTTTTTCCCTTTTCCCCCCCTTTTTTTTTTTCCCCCCCGGGGGGGTTTTTTCCCCCCCAACCCCAATTTTCCCCCCGGCCCCTTTTTTTTGGTTTTTAAAAAAACCCCCACCCCCTTTTTTCCCCGGGTTTTTCCTTTTCTTTTCCCCCCCCCCCCCCCCCCCCCCCCCGGGGGCCCCCTCCCCTTTTTTAAAAACCCCCCGGGAAAAAAAATTTTTTCCTTCGTTTTTTTTAAAGTCCCCCTTGTTTTCCCTTTCCCCTTTTCCCTCTCAGGTTTTTTTTTCCCCCTTTTTTTGGGGGCCCTTTTTTTCCCCGGGGCCTTTTTTTTTTCCCCCCCCGTTTTTTTTCCCCCCCTTTTTCCCCCCAAAACCCCAAAAACCCCCCCAACCCAATTTTCCCCCCCCTTTTCCCCCTTTTCCTTTTTTTCCCCCTCCCCCCCTTTGGGCCCCCGGGGTTTTTTTAAAAAAAGCCCCCCCCGGGGGGCCCCCCCCCCCCCCCCCCCTTTTTTTTTTTTTTTTTTTTTTTTTTTTTTTCCTTTTTTTTTTAAAACCCCCTTTGGGAAAAATTTTTTTGGGTTTTTTTTTTTCCCCCCCCCCTTTTTTTTAAAACCCGGGGCCCTTTTTTTTTTTTTAAAATTTGCCTTCCCTGCCCCCCCCTTTTTGGGTCCCCCCCTTTTTCCCGTTCTCCCGGGGTTTTTTTTTTTCCCCCCTTTTTTTTTCCCTTCCCCCGGGGGGGTTTCCCTCCCCCCTTTTTTCCCCCTTTCCCCCCCCCTTTTTTCCCCTTTTAAATTTTTAAACCCCCCCCTTTTTTTTTTGGGGGTTTTTTTTTTTTCCCCTTTTTTTTTAAACCCCTTTTCCCCGGGGCCCCTTTCCCCCCCCAAAACCCCTTTTTGGGGGGGGTTTTTTTCCCCTTTCCCCCTTTTTTTCCCCCCGGTTTTTTTTAAACCCCCCCCCTTTTTTTTTTTTCCCCCCCCTTTCCCCCCCCCCCCCCCGGGGTCCCTCCCCCCTTTGGCCCCCCGGGGTTTTTTTTTTCCCCCCCCCCCCCCCCTTTTTCCCCTTTTTTTTTTTCCCCCCCCCCAAAAAAGGAAATTTTTTTTCCCCCGGGGCCCCCTTTTTTTCCCCCCTTTTCCCCCCCCCTTTTTTCCCCCCCCCCCGGGGCCCCCCCCCTTTCCCCCTTCCCCCTTTTCCCTTTCCCCCCCCTCCCCCCCCAAAAAAATTTTTTTCCCCTTTTTTTCCTTTTTTTCCCCCCCCCCCCTTTTTTTTTTAAAAAACCCCCCCCCGGGCCCCCCCCCCTTTTTGGCCCCCCCTTTTAAAAAAACCCCCAAAATTTTTCCCCTTTCCCCCCCCCCCTTTTTTTTCCCCCCCCCCCCTTTTTTTTTTTTTTTTCCCCCTTTTCCCTTTCCCTTTTTTTTTTTCCCTTTTTTTAATTTTTTTTAAAAAAATTTTTGGGCCCCCTTTTTTAAAAATTTTTTTTTTTTCCCCTTTTTTTTAAAAAACCCCGGTTTTTAAAGGCCCCCTTTTTTTAAAAAATTTTTTTTGGGGTTTTTGGGGGGGGAAAAATTTTTTAAATTTTTAATTTTTTTTTTTTTTTTTTAAAAATTTTTTTGAAAAAAGGGTTTTCTTTTTTTTTTTTGGGGGGAAAAATTTTTTTTTTTTTTTTTAAAAATTCCCCAGGTTTTTTGGGGCCCCCCCGGGGGGCCCCCCCCCGGGGGGGGGCCCCGGGGGGAAAAGGCCCCCCCCAAAAAAAAAAACCCCCCCGGGGGGGCCCCCGGGGGGCCCCCCCCCCCAAACGGGCCCGGGGCCCGGGGGGAAAAAAACCCCCGGGGCCGCCCCCCCCGGGGGCCTTTTTTTGGGCCCCAAAAAAAAAATTTAAATTTTTTTTTGGGGGGGTTTTTTTTTTTTTCCCCCCTTTTTAAAAAAAAGGGGGGGGGGGTTTTTTTGGGGGTGGGGGGAAAGGGGGGAAAAAAAAAATTTTTTTTTTTAAAAAAATTCCCAAAAAAAGGGGAAAAGGGGGGTTTTTTTTTGGGGGGTTTTTTGGGGTTGAAATTTTTTAAAAATTACAGGTTTTTTGGGGGTTTTTTTTTTCCCGGGGGGGGTTTTTTTTTTCCCAAAAAAGGTTTTCCCGGGAAAATTTTTTTTTTTTTCCCCCCCCCCGGGGTTTTTTTTTTTTTTTTTTTTGGGTTTGGTTTTAAAATTTTTTTTCCCCCCCAAAAAATTTTGGGGCCCCAAATTTTTTTTAAAAGGGGGCCCCCCAAAAACCAGTTTTTTTTTTTTTTCCCCCCTTTTAAATTGTTTTCCTTTTAATTTTTTTTTTTTCCCCCCCTCCCCCCCCGGGGGCCCGGGGCCAAAACCCCTTTTTTCCCCCCAAAAGAAAAAAAGGGGGGGTTTTTTTGGGGTTTTTGGGGGGGGGGTTTTTTGGGGTTTTTTTTTAAAACCTGGGGAAACCCCCCGGGGGGGGGGGGGGTTTTTTTTCCCCGGGACAAAAAAACCCCCCCAAAGGGGACCCCCGGGGGGCCATTTTTCCCCCGGGGGGGGGCCCCCCCCCCCCGGGGGTTTTGGGGTTCCCCCGGGCCCCCCTTTCCCCTCCCCCCCCTTTTTTTTGGGGGGGGGGTTTTTTTCCAAATTGGGGGGCCCCCGGGGCCCCCCTTTCCCAAAAACCCCGGGGCCCCCCGGGGGAAAAGGGTTGGGCCGGCCCCCCCCCCGGGGGAAGGGGAAGGGCCCCTTTGGGGGTTTCCGGTCCAAAAAATTTTTCCCGGGGGAAATTAAGGGGGGGTTGGGGGGGGGGCCCGGTAAAAAAAGGCCCCAAAAACCCCGGGGAAAAAAAAAAAGGGGGGTTTTTGGGGGGGGGGCCCCCCCCCCAAAAAAAAAAAAAGGGGGGAAAGGGGGTTTTTTTTTGGGGGGCCCCCCAAATTTTTTTCCCCCGGGGGGCCGGGGGGTTTTTTTTTTCCCCCGGGGGGGGGGTTTTAAAGGGTTTCCCCGGGGGGGGCGGGGGGAAAACCCCCCCCCGGGGGGGGGTTTTTCCCCCCTTTTTTTCCCCCCGGCCCCCAAAACCCCCCCCCCCCCCCCCCGGGGGGGGGGGGGCCCCGTTTTTCCCCCAAAAATATTTTTCCCCCCAAAAAAGGGGGCCCCCAAAATGGGGGAAAAAAAAAAGGGGGGCCCCCCCCGGAAAAATTTTTTTTTAAAAAAAAAATTTTTCGGGCCCCCAAAGGGGGTTTTTTTAAAAACCCCCGGGGACGGGGGGGGTTTTTTTTTTGGGGGGCCCCCGGGGGGGCCCCGGGGGGCCCCCGGGGGGGAAAACCCCGGGGGGGCCCCCCCCCCGGGGGAGGGCCCCCTAAGGGTTTTCCCCCCGGTCGGGGGGGGCCGGGGGGCCCCTTGGCCCTGGGGGGAAACCCCCCCCGGGGCCCACCAACCCCTTTTTTTTTTCCCCCCCCCCCGGCCCGGGCTGGGGGGGGGGGGGGCCCCGGGGGGAAAAGGGGGGGGCCCCCCCCCATTTGGGGCCGCCCCCCCTTTTTTGGGGGGGGGGGCCCTGGGGGCCCAAAGGGGGGCCCGGGGGGGGGGCCCCCCCAAAAAGGGGGCCCCTGGGCCCCGGAAGGGGGGGGGGCCCCCCCCCGGGGAACCCCCCGGGGCCCCCCCTGGGGGGGGGGTAAAGGGGGGGGGCCCCCCCCCCTGAGGCCCCCCCCCCCCCCCCTTTTTCCCCCCCCCAAAAGGGGGGGTGCCCCCAAAAAGGTTAATTTTTGAGGTTTTTCCCCCCTTTTTTTCCCCCGGGGGGGCCCCCCCCCTTTTTTTCCCCCCCGGGGGGGCCCCACCCCTTAAAACCCCCTTGGGGGGGGGGGGGGGGCCCCGGCCCACCCGGGGGGGGCCCAAAAAGGGGCCCCCCCCCTGGGGGGGGCCCCCCAACCCCCGGGACAACCGGTTCCCCAAGGGGACCGGGGGGCCCGGAGGGGGGGGGGGGGTTTTTTTTTTTCCCCCCGGGGGTTTTAAGGGGTTTTTTTCCCCCCCCGGGGGGGGGGCCCCCCCCCCGGCCCCCGGGGGGGGAAAAGGGGGGGGGAAGGGGGGGGGGGGGGGGAAGGGGGGGGGGGGGGGGGGGGGGTTTGGGGCCCCCCCGGGCCCCGGCCCCCCCCCCCCGGGGGGGGGCCCCCTTTTTCCCCGGGGGGGCCCCCTTTTTTTCCCCCCCCCCCCCTTGGGGGGCCCCCCCCCCGGGGGGGCCCCCCCCCCTTTCCTTTTTGGGGGGGGGGGGGGGGGGGGGGTTCCCCCCCCCGGGGGGGGGGGGAAAAGGGGCCCCTTGGGGGGAAAACCCCGGGGGGGGGCCCCCCGGGCCCCCCCCAAAGGGGGGGGCCCCCCCCCGGGGGGCCCCCCCCGGGGTTTTCCCCCCCGGGGGGGCCCACCCCGGTTTTCCCCCCGGGGGCCCCCCGGGGCCCCCGGGCCCCCCCCAAAAAGGGGGTTTTGGGCCCCCCCCCCCGGGGGGTTTTTAAAAAAAGGGGCCCCCAAAAACCCCCCCAAAAAAAAATTTAAAACCCTTTTTTAAAAAAGGGGGGCCGGGGTTTCCCCCCGGTTTCCCCGGGGGGGCCCCCCCGGGGGGCCCCCCCCCCCCTTTCCCCCCCCCGGGGGGCCCCCCCCCCCCAACCGGGTTCCCCCCCCACCCCGGCCCCCCCCGGTCCCCCCCCGGGGGGCCCCCCCCCCCCTCCCCCCCCCCGGGGGGGGGGGGCCCCCCCCCGGGGGGGAAGGGGGGGGGCCCCGGGGGGGGGGGGAAAAAAACCCCCCTTTTTTAAGGGGCCCCCCCCCTTTTTCCCCACCCCTTTTCCAAAAAAGGGAAAATTTTTTCCACCCCCCCCCCCCAAAAAAAGGGGGGAATTTTCCCAGGGGGGGGAAGGGGGAAGGGGGTTGGGGGGGGGGGGGGGGGGGGGGGGGTTTGGGGGGGGGCGGGGAAAAGGGGGGGGGGGGAAACCTTAAAAAAAGGGGCCCCCCCCCCAAAAAAAGGGGGGGGGGGGGGAAAGGGGGCCCGGGGGGGGAAAAAAAGGGGGGGCCCCCCCAAAAAAAGGGGGGTTTTAAGGGAAAAGGGGGGGGGGTTTTTTTAAAAAAAAAATTTTTTAAAAAAAAAATTTTTTTTGGAAAAAATTTTAAAAAAACCCCCCCCCCAAAAAAAAAGGGGGGGGGGGGGGGCCCCTTTTGGAGGGGGGGGGGGCCTTTTGGGGGTTTTTGGGGGTTTTGGGGTGGGGGGGCCCTTTAAACTGGGGGAAAAAAGGGGCCAAAACTTTTTTTTCCCCAAAAGGGGGGGCCCCCCCAAAAAAAGGGTTTTCCCCTTTTTTTCCTTTTGCAAATTTTTTTTTTTTTTTTTCCCGGGGGAAAATTTTTTTTTTTCCCCCCCCAAAATTAAAAAAATTTGGGCCCCCCCCTTTTTAAAAAAAATTTTTTTTTTTTCCCCCCGGGGGGGGAAAAAAAGGGGGGTTTTTTTTTAAAAAAACCCAAAAAGGTTTATTTTTTTTTTTAAAAAAAACCCCTTTTTGGGGGTTTGTTTTTTTTGGGGGGGGGGGGGTTTTTTTTTTGGGGGGAAAAAGGGGGGGGGGCCCCCCAAGGGGGGGGGAAAAAAGGGGGGGGGGGGGAAAAAGGGGGGGGGGGGGAAAAAGGGGAAAATTTTAAAAAATTTTTTAAAAAAAAATTTTTTTTTAAAAAAATTTTTAAATTAAAAATTTTTTGGGGGGGGGGCCCCCCCAAAAGGGAAATTCCCCGGGGGGCCCCCCAAATTCCCCCCCCCCGGGAAAAAATTTTAAAACCCGGGGGGTTTAAAAATTTTGGGTGAAAATCCAAGGAAAAAGGGGGAAAAAAAAAAAAAACCCCGGGGGGGAAAATTTAAAAAACCCCCCCCCTTTTTTTTTCCCGGGTTTTTCCCCCCTTTTTTGGGCGGGGGTTTTGGGGGTTTTTTTTTTTTTTTAAATTTTTTAAAAAAAAAAAATTTTTTTTTTTTTAAAAAAATTTTAAAAAAAAAAAATTTTTTTTAAAAAAAAAAAAAAAAAAGGGGGGGGAAAAACAAAAAAAAATTTTTAAAAAAAAAAAAATTTTTTTTTTTTTTAAAAAAATTTAAATTTTAAAATTTTTTTTGGGAAAAAATTTTTTAAAAAACCCCCCTTTTTTTTTTTTCCCCCAAAAACCCCCTTTTTTTTTGGGGGGGGGCCCCCCCCCCCCGGGGGGGCCCCAAAAAGGGGGGGGTGGGGGGGGGAAAAAAATTAAAAAAAAAATTTAAAAAATTTTAAAAACAAAAAAATTTTTTTTTAAAATTTGGGGGGGGAAAAGGGCCCCCCCAAATTTTTAAAATTTCCCCCCAAAAGTTTTTTTGGGTTTGGGAAAATTTAATTTTTACCCCCCCCTTTTTAATTCTCTTTTTTCCCCCCCCCTTTTTCCCCCCCCTTTGGCCCCCCTTTTTTTAAAAAATTTTTGGGGGGTTTTTTATTTTTTTTTTGGGCCTTTTTTTTAATCGGGTTTTTTAAAATTTTGGGAAAAAGGTAAAGCAAAAAAAGGCCCCCCCCCTTTTTTTTTTAAAAACCCCTTTTTTTAAAAAAAAATTTTTTTTAAAAAAAAATTCCCAAACCCCTTTTTTTCCCCAAAAATTTTGGGTTTTTTAAGGTGTGGGGGATTGGGGGTGCGTGAACCCAGTCGGGATGTAGAAGGGGGTGCGTGGCCTAAAAAGTTTGGGAACCACTGCCCTATAGGAACCAAGAAGCTAACGGCTGCTTGTGTATGTACAGTAGCATTTTCCACGTGTTGGAGCACAGTAGTGTATAAACATTAAAGTGGAGATGAAATCCTTTTAGATCACATGCCCCGGTAATATTGCAGTTATTTAATAATACACGCTAAATAAAAGATTATTTTTAAAATTTGTCTCCCAAATTACAATCATCTTTTCTTTCTCTCAAAGTAAATATGCTAAAGTAAACTTGTATCAACCAATTTCAACCAATGACGCAGTGACCAGGGAGTTGAGGAGCCAGTCCTCTGAAACTACGTGTCACGCAACACCCCTCAACCGTCAATCTGTATTGTGGAGAACCCAGGGAGAACCCAGGGAGAACCCAGGGAGAACCCAGGGAGAACCCAGGGAGAACCCAGGGAGAACCCAGGGAGAACCCAGGGAGAAGGAAGATAGTTTTGAGGCTCAGTCTGCGCTTCCTGTGTCTCACAGAGAGGTCTGGAGGAGCAACATGGGGCTTCTTCTGTTAGATCAAGTTTGAGTTTGTCTGGTTCCTGAGATAAATAACCTACTCA
Source organism: Pseudoliparis swirei (assembly GCF_029220125.1). Taxonomy (NCBI): domain Eukaryota; kingdom Metazoa; phylum Chordata; class Actinopteri; order Perciformes; family Liparidae; genus Pseudoliparis; species Pseudoliparis swirei. The sequence continues at coordinate 26,869,973 of NC_079392.1, read as the reverse complement.
TCTTCTGTGTTTGTTTCATCTCCTAAAGGCTCACAGTGCTCTGACTAAAGCGTGTTTTGATGGCTTTATTTCTCCCTGTCTTGTCATCCTCTTGGTGATGTGTCTTTGTTTTGTCTTACAATAAATACATTTTAAAACAATTTTAAAAAGCAGTGGCTCACACAGAGGAGGGGGGGGGGGAGTGTTGGATGAGTACACTCGTAGTAGTAGAAGAGTCAGAGTTTTTTTTTTTTATTGAAACACTGCTGCTTGTGTTCCCAATGTGTTCATATGAACTCCTGATTTAATAAAATGCCAATTCATGTTTGTTGTGCAGAGAACTTTGAATGAAAAAGCAAAACAAATATCAAATTGTTAGATTTCTGAATTTAATTGTAGAAAGTGAATAATTCAAACTCCCGTAACTCCTCCTGCCTGTGGGGTTTCCTTTGTAAATAATATTATGATTATTGTTTCATAAAATCTAAAAAGTGTTCTTCATGTTTATTTACAATTGTTTATGAAGAGAAACACGATGAACGTTACAATACGTTTATTTACTTTATTTTTACACCGTTTTAAGCATTTATAACATTTATTAATGACAAACACTAAAGAGCAACATAATTTACACATTTTCATTTAGTTTCCCTCGTTCCGCAGCGCCTCTCTCTCCACACAGCGGTCATAGTGCGCCGCCTGCTGGTGAGTTTGTGAAACTGCACCAAATAAAAACAGGAAGTAGTAAAGCAGGAAGAACCCACATAATGTGAAGAGATAATAGAAACAGTCCTGGTTGTTTAAAACACATTTCTGTCGTTGTGGATCCTCAACCTCTCTCTCTCTCTCCTCCTCCCGTCTCAGGAATGTGGGCGGAGCTGTGAGAGATCCTTCTGTCCTCTCGTCGGCCGCTCACCAATCCTGACCCAGTGACGTAGACTGCCTCTCCGGAAGATTTCCCAGCAGCCTCTTGGGTTCCTCAGCAGGGCGGGCAGAACCTGAAGTGGGTCAGACCGCGTAAGACCAGGTTCTGGACCCGAGTGCAGTTCAGGGCAGCTCCCAGACCTGTGTTTCTGTGTTTCCTGCCCAGAGAGAGGGGCGTTTAAACCCGGTTGTCGGTTCCCTCACGTGGTCCCGGCTCCAGCACCCTGATAGAGGCCCTCTGCGGGTAGAAGGCCTCATATACCCCTCAGGAACATAGTATAGTTGTGTTATTTCGATAGCACATATACTAAAATTGGAACGATACAGAGAAGATTAGCATGGCCCCTGCGCAAGGATGACACGCAAATTCGTGAAGCGTTCCTTATTTATTGTTAAATTATCATTTATTTATGATTTGATATATTTTGTTGTTGATTTCTTCATATTTGGGTGAAACAGCGCCACCGTGGCCGCTGCCGGTACTGCAGCAGAGCAGACTGCCTGTGACGTCAAGAGGACAGTCCGCTGGAGCTCTGCTTCTCCTGTCCACAGCAAGCAGACTGTATATGTTTAGAAATGCATCACTATGCTGGAGAGCATCGTCCTCACGTTTTATGTTCCGTGTTCAAAGGTTCAAACTTTCTGTTTCCTCCACCAAACCTCGTCTGTTTCCCTGATGTGTCATGGTAGTGCAGGCACCCCATGTGTGTGTATGTGGACATTTCTAGAAATGTACAACGTTTTTCTACCAAATTACAATCATCTTTTCTTTCTCTCAAAGTAAATATGCTAAAGTAAACTTGTACCAACCAATTTCAACCAATGACGCAGTGACCAGGGAGTTGTGAACAGCCAGTCCTCTGAAACTCCGTGTCACGCAACACCCCTCAATCTGTATTGTAACTGTACACAACTCAAATATTCAGTTTCACTGGTGAATACGACTCAGTGTAGAAGCTAAGGGCACTCTACCTTCTGCTTCACCTGGACCTCAATGTTACTGGGATGTCATGCAATGGCAGATATTTTTTCTTTCACCATTACAAACATCTGAAACGGTCCCCAAATGTTCCTGAAACTTAAACAACCATGACATGAAAACGGTGCTAGCTATCAAAATGTTAATTTGGCCCGGTAATATTGCAGTTATTTAATAATACATGCAAAATGAAAGAGAAAAAGTCAAATTCTTATTATTTTTTTAAACCAAATTACAATAATCTTTCCTTTTTCTCTTGTGACTCCTCCCTTCCATGAGGGGTGGGTCCTGTTGGCCCCCTCCCTTCCACTAGGGGTGGGTCCTGTTTGCTTTTTCTTTTGTCCTTCAGGCTGTTCATCAGTTGATGAGCCTCACCTGAGCCTGGAGGTGCTATAAAAAGGCAACACCTGAAGACAGAGGTTGCTCGCTTGAATGTTGGCTGCTCGCCACCACAGCCCCTTGGTTTTGTTTGTGTGGGTAACCTAGTTGGTTTATTCCTTGAAGTCTATTGGAATTAGAACAACTTTATTACAGCCCAGTGGGGAAACTCAATTGCCCCCAAAAATTAATAGATAGTGTTGATTAAAAAATCAAACTGCGTGAGAGTTTTTGATTCTGTATTTGCTTATCCGTGCAAAATCAAGGTTTCGGACGTCCTTAAAGCCTTCTGAGCTACTGAAGTGATCCAGAATTTTGTTTTCTCAAGATGAACTTCTTTGACGTAAAATGGATTTAGAGCGGTCTGGTCCACCGTGTTTTGTCAGTTCTACTGGTTTAGAATTGTTTGCAAGTTCCGATTCTGAGTCTACAAAAAAAAAGAGCATGTAACTTATTTGCAATAGTTTCATGATCAGAGATGGGTTTGTTGTTTATTCAGTTCCTTTATTATTTAAGGGGAAATGGAGTCTCGGTCTCTGTGTTCAAATTATACTCGGTACAGTATGAAGGGAGCTAGTCCTCTGAAACTCCGTGTCACACAACAACCACAACAATCTGTATTGTAACTGCAACTCAAATATTCAGATTCCCTGGTGAATACGACTCCGTACAGAAGCTAAGGGCACTCTACCTTCTGCTTCACCTGGACCTTAACGTTACTGGGATGTCATGCAATATCAGACATTTTATCTTCCACCATTACAAACATCTGAAACGGTCCCCAAATGTTCCTGAAACTTGAACAATGATGACATGAAAACTGTGCCAGCTATCAAAATGTTAATTTGGCCCAATAAAGAACAGATGTGTTAACTTTTGAAACTTTAAATAATTGTTCTACTTTTTTTTCTTTTTTTAAAAAAGTATGTCCCGTCACTCTGGGCCCAAAAGTTGAGTGTTTTTGTTGTTGCTCCGTCCTTGTCAAAACCCCATGTATTTGGAAATGTAAAAAAATTAGACTAAATTAAAAATGTTTTTCTTTCTCTCAAAGTAAATCTACTAAAGTAAACTTGTACCAACCAATTTCAACCAATGACGCAGTGAACAGGGAGTTGAGGAGCCAGTCCTCTGAAACCCCGTGTCACGCAACACCCCTCAACCATCAATCAATCTGTATTGTAACTGCTCAACTCAAATAGCAGTCCCAAAATGTTTCTGAAACTTGAACAATGTATTAGTATTTTTTGCTCTGTCAAAACCCCATTTTGTGTGTATGTGGAAATTTCTAGATATTTTAAAAGTTTTTCCACGAAAATACAATTTCTTTCTCTCAAAGTAAATATGCTAACGTGAACCTGTACCAACCAACGACGCAATGACCAGGGAGCTGAAAGGAGCTTTCCTCTGAAACTCCGTGTCACGCAAACACTTACTTCACTCTCATACCCTGCCAGCAGTGTTGCCAGGTCTGCGGTTTTCCTGCGGAATTGGGCTACTTTTGAAGTGTTGCCGCGGGTTGAATTTTTTGTCCGCTGGTTTGGGTAGACCTATTTTGCATGCCAATTACATGAATATCTTTAAATAAAAATCCATATTTTAAATGAAATTTATTTCTACCAAAATCCTACCAAACTGACTCCAGATCAGCACATACACACTTTATTTATGATAATATACTGTATCTAATTACACAAGGCCATTTTAGGACCTAGGTGAAATAACTGTTTCGGGAAAACTGCATTTAATGCTGGCATACTAAACATTTGGTGTTACTTTGTAGATATTACAATACAGTTGGCAATGATAGCAATGCTGTTGGACTTTAAAAGCAGTGTATATGGTTTGGCACGGGCATATTTTGAGTTCTGATTTTGGGCTGGTTTGATTGGCCATTGGGCTGGTTTTGATTGGCCATTGGGCTGGTTTTATTGGCCATTGGTCTGGTTTTGGGCTGGTTTTATTGGCCATTGGGCTGGTTTTGATTGGCCATTGGGCTGGTTTTGTCACACAGACCTGCCAGGTTCCGTCAGTCTGCAGTGTACAGTCTTATATGGCCCGGTTTAGACCAGATAATCTCTTTGTCTGCCGTATATCCTGGAGAGCTGGAAATGTAGAACATTTGTCATTTTAAAGCGTGTATAGCATTTTAATTCTGAGTCTGATTACTGAATGGGCTGCATCTTCACCGTGGATGGGTTGAGTCCTTCAGATGCGGCTGCTGGAGGGTCAGAGCTGTCGATGGGTGGTTGGCAGTACGCTGATTGGGGCTGGAGAGGCTGGTGGTGGTCTTTGGGGCGGCGGTCAGGTATGGGACAGTTGCTTACCTTATCGAGTCTGGATGGGATTCTTTCTCTGGTTGGCTAAAAGCTGTAAGCTGGTCGATATTGCCGACCGTCTTGCTTTTATCCTTGGCCAAATGTACAAGTTTCATTGATTCCCGTGACGGTAAATGGACCCAACATATCACTCCATTCCCCCATCTCTGCTCTACACGGATGTTCTTTTTTAAGACCAAGTCCCCGACACTAAAATGATCCTCCCATCCACTTTCCAGCTTCCATTTACGGATCTTCTTCTGACTTTAGTGCACTTTTTCTTTTCCTCTTGCGCTCTGGTTGGTGCGTCAGTCCTGGGAAGATTTGCTCTCTCATTGCTAAGTTTGAGTTGTCAGTCACCTGAAGTAAAACAACAAGTGGTTATATTACAAGCCAGTTATCAAAGTAATCCCAACCCCTTCACTCCAAAATAAAGGGAGCCACTTACCTCGTACTCCTTTGACACCTCCGAGGGATATCTGGCCTCTCTTCCAAACATTAAATAATATGGATTATGCTGGGTGGTTCATTGCTTTTTGGTTCTCAGGCCAAACATTGTAGCCTGAGGTAGTCATCCCATTTTTTGGGGATTTCTTTTGCCGAGTTTGCAGTGAAATCTGAAATATTTAACATCATTGCAATATTTCATGTCAAAAATATTAATATAATCTATTGTTGGATGTCAATTTCTGAAAATGCATCTCACCTCCTTATGGTGCCATTAAGCTTCTCAACCAACCCTTCGTTTGTGGATGATATGATGAACTGAAGCTTCTTTTAGTGCCGAGGGCTTCATGGAGTCTGGCATTCACTTTAAATGATTTAGCTTAACACAAGGCGACATTTACAGTATTGCTTGATAACGGCTGTTTGTCATTACTTTACCTGTAAGCAGTCTCTGAGGTGCACCAAATGAATATACAACATCAATGATACAATTCGTCACCAGCTCTGCTGATTTATTCTTCAGTAGGCTTCTGCCCACTGACATAACCATCACACTGATGCCCACCCTCTGTTACAGTGAGCTTCATGAGGTCCATTCCAACCAGCTCAAATGGATCTTTAACCTGAAAGAGTTGAACGATAATGAGACATCTGTATGAAGGAACTGCTATGAAATCACATTTAGCTGCATGGGACATTGATCTGGACGATACCCTCACCTCTATTGGGTTATATTGAGTCTTTCCTTTCAGACTGGCTCTTTTGCCTGAGTCTGGACACTGAGCAACCTGCAGGCTAAAGATATTCACGCTAACTGTGTGTAGGCCTTTGGTTTAGCACAAACGGTAAACTTAAAAGTAAAGGAGATTTTATTTCCAAATATTTCATTACATTATTTGACAGATTTTTAGAAGACCTTATTGTAACAAGATGGCGATAAATTGCGGCAATCGGCTTCCCAGCCAATAATAGCGGCTGATAACCGCATGTGTCTTCTCACCAGTGGGAGTCTCTGTCGCTGCAGTGCAGTTCCTCAACCTGATTTGCCACCGTTAGAACCACCTTTGCTAAATGTTCTTTTACTTTTCTACTTCTGCAAATGTAATGCAGTACTCCATCTGTTTAAGGGTTAGGGGTGTATAGTAGTACTACTTGCCCTCGAGCACACATGTAGAAGCTCTTCTCTTGATGGTATACCCCTGATGTTTTGTAAGATTATGCGACCTGTCGTCCAGCGCTCCCTCCGAGGAGCCGTCCACGATCCTACTCTGGGTGACCGCCTTGTCCACCTCGCTGAACATCCTGGCGTACCGCCACAGAGCATCTTTGTTCTGCATCAGGGCCCCGGTGCTGCAATCCCCCACCTGTCGCGCCTTGCTGTGATCAGCCACAATCATCACAAGGTAGCCCGTGTCGTTGCTGGCCAGCCAGTGGAAGCTCTGCCCTCTGTACTTACCAAGCTGGATCTCAAAACGGCTGAGAACCATCTTGGTGTCGGTGCAGTTCCCTCCACCGGCGGCGACCCGATCCCGGGCGTCCTGCGTGACGACCGGTTGATTTTTCGGCCTCCCGACACGGACTCCTTCCTGCTGACGGCAGAAAGCCTCGGCCTCAGGAGAGTGTCTCAGCACCAGCTCATTTGACTCTGTCCGCTTAAAAGCCGGTGCGTAATCTATCTGTTCATGGAGAAGAGACGGGAGGAAGACCCAATGAGAACAGCGGTAACGCAGCAGTAATATAACTATAATCATCACAAAACGCATGTAAAATAACTTTTTTGTCACTGTTAATTTGACTGTTAAGCATTAAAGTAAAGTAGATATTAAACCAGTAGTTATACAGTATAACACGGCAATATTGCACATTGTAGTCCGTCAACTTTAGATATTAAACCAGTAATTATATTGTCCTCCGGTAGACGGGAAAGGGCGGTTCGTTCAGTTACCTGCTCAGGTAAGAGTTCATACAGTTTCAGAGTGTTTCTTTACCGTTATAAAGCTGTCCGTTCTCTAGCAGGAATGTTGCTGCGTGTATCGCTGGTGTTTTCCCGCTAGTGTCGGACTGAGCGCTGTCCACCTGGAGAATGAGGGAGGTGCTTCACCGTCGCGGGTTTCCACTCAGCAGCCAATCAAAAGCTCACGTTAATTTCACTTTTGAGGAGACCGTCCAATGATGATGTATTGGGCACAGCAATCAGGGGAGACCGAGCCAATCTGAGGCGAGGGCAGGCTTCCCTGGGAAGGGCAGAGTAGGACCCAGGGAGGCCTGAAGGACCCTGTAAGGGCACAAAGATGACACGCAACACGTGGGTTAAAAAGTGACGCAATGCTCAGGCGGCCCCTGCTGGCCAAGCATCTGTCAAAAGCAGGAGTCCATCTAAAAAGCAAGACCTGCAGCGCCATGGAGGACCCTTGACTGACAGGTAGAGCAAGTGGAGTGAAGAAACCCACGCTTGACCCATCTGAAGTCAGCAACTACAGACCGGTCTCTCTTCTTCCTTTTCTCCAAAACTCTGAGCGAGCTATCTTGAGCCAAGTGTCCTCTATCTCCACAGTAACAGCCCTCTTGACCTCACCAGTCTGGATTCAAGGCCGGCCACTCAACAGAGACTGCCCTCCTTGCTGTCTCTGAGCAGCCTCACACTGCTAGAGCATCCTCTCTCCTCCGTCCTTATCCTTCTAGACCTTTCTGCAGCATTTGACACCGTGAACCACCAGATCCTTATCTCTTCTCTTCAGGAAATGGGGATCTCAGGCACTGCACTCGCGCTTTTCTCTTCCTACCTTAACGACCGCACTTACCGGGTAACTTGGAGAGGATCTGTGTCTGATCCTTGTCCTCTCACTACTGGGGTTCCTCAAGGCTCCGTCCTGGGTCCCCTGCTCTTCTCTCTGTACACAAATTCTCTCGGCTCTGTTATTCGTTCGCATGGCTTCTCCTACCATAGCTATGCTGATGACACCCAACTGATCTTCTCGTTTCCACCGGCCGAAACACGGGTGGCGGCGCGAATCTCTGCCTGTCTGACCGACATCTCTCAGTGGATGTCTGCTCACCACCTGAAGATCAACCCTGACAAGACTGAGCTACTATTCCTTCCAGGGAAAGGCTCCCCCACCCATGACCTGACTACCACCTTCAACAGCTCTGTGTTGGCCCCTACCCTGACTGCCAGGAACCTCGGGGTGACACTAGACAGTCAAATCTCCCGGACAGCCAACATCGCTGCGACGACACGTTCCTGTAGGTACATGCTGCACAACATCAGGAGAATACGGCCTCTTCTTACTCAGAAGGCGGCACAGGTTCTGGTCCAGGCTCTGATCATTTCACGCCTTGACTACTGCAACTCCCTCCTGGCTGGTCTACCTGCTAAGGCCATCCGACCTCTGCAGCTCATCCAGAATGCAGCAGCTCGACTGGTCTTCAGTCTCCCGAAATTCACCCACACCACTCCGCTCCTTCGATCTCTCCACTGGTTACCGGTGGCTGCCCGCATCCGCTTCAAAACACTGGTTCTGGCGTACCATGCTCTAGACGGATCGGGCCCCGTCTACATCCGGGATATGGTCACACCGTACACCCCGGCACGTTCGCTCCGCTCAGCAACAGCCAACCGACTTGTGCCTCCTGCACCTCGAAATCCAGACTGTTTGCTGTCCTGGCTCCTCAGTGGTGGAATGAGCTCCCCACTGACATCAGGACAGCAGAAAGTCTCTACATCTTCCACCTGAGACTGAAAACACATCTTTTCCAACTATCTGGATTAAAACACCGATTTGCACTTCAGTGGCACTGGGATGGCACTTATTGTGGTGCTTTTGTGGTTCGACTGAGTTGAGGAAGTGTTGCTTCCTGAGTTTTTGTTGTTCTTGGTTTGTACTCTTGGTTGAATGCACTAATTGTAAGTCGCTTTGGATAAAAGCGTCTGCTACATGACATGTAATGAGCAGGAGAGCTGTCAGCAGAGGGCGTCAGAGCCCCTGAATGTTCTTGACCTCCCCCTGCTGGTGGAGGACATTGCCTGCTGCCGCCAACCTCACCACCTCCCAATGCAAATTCATTTACCCAGCATTCATATATTCTGAATATGATGCATGAAGCACAAATACAAGCGTTTATTTAAATAACAAATATCTTTATTTCACACATAATTTATAAAATAAACTTAAAGACAAATTACACACACATTAAATCACACACACAATTACAATTTACTTTGCAGGAGTTGCAGGTCCTCTGCCTCCAGCACCTGTCAGGCTGCCTGGAACGAATCTATATTGACCCCCCCCCCCCCCTCCTCTCTGTGAGCCACTGCTCCACTGTTCTGCCTTGTGGGTCTGACTTCTGGCAGAATGTCTCCCTGTTCAGTATGGAGTGTCCAGTGGCTCTGGTCCTCCTCTCCCCACACTTGGGACAGGTCCGGGACTTGGGGGGGGAACGTGCCACTCAGCATCTGTTGCCTTCTTATTTTAAGGCGCCAAATGGTGGTCCTGGGCACCCCCCTGACCTTCAGCCAGTCCTCCAGAGTCCCCCCATGCTCACCTGTGACCTCACAATAAACATCATGTTTAAATGCAAAGTGTTCAGGGGTGAGCACAGATGAGCCACAGTGAGGACAGGAGGAGGGCGGCCGATGCAGCACAGGCTGCTCCATGAAGTCCTCCATCTGAGGAGGGGAACAGGTCCTGCCCTGGCTGGACGTCCCGGGCTGGACAGAGTCAGACAAAGTCTGGAGAGGAAGGTCCAAGGAGGAGGGCCGATGCAGCACAGGCTCCACAAAGTCCTCCACCTGAGGAGGGGAACAGGTCCTGCCCTGGCTGGACATCCCGGGCTGGACAGAGTCAAAGCTGAGAGTGAGAGGAAGGTCCCTCTCAGAAGCCTGAAATTCCCTGGAAGCAATAAGAAGAAAAAGTGGGACTCAAATATGATTTTAGTATAAAGGACCATCTGCTCCTCAACAGTCTCTTGTAGTATATCTACATGGAGCAACAAGAGCAAATCAGTAGAGCGAACGTACCAAAATATATACTAACAGTTCAACTCGTGTGGTTCAGTTGAACTCTGTCAGCAGCTGAGAGAATGGAGAAGTTCCCCCCCCACACACACACCTCAGCTTCACCTCTCCGCCTCCTCCCTCTTCTTCTCCTGCAGCCAGTCCTCCACGCTCTGACCACCGGAGGAGGTCTGGCAGAAGTGGAACATGGTTTTTAACTTCTTGCTGTGGAAGCGGCTGTGACCAAAGGCCTTGGTCTTTGGCTGCTTGCAGAGGCTGCAGGTGCAGGAGAAGGGCGCGTTGATCTTAAAGACCACGCCCTTTCTCTCTGCCTCCTGCCTCCTCTGCTCCAGCTGCCTCCGCTTCCACAGCGTCGTCTTGGGCAAGCGAGGAGGTGGAGGAGGTCCGCTGGCCTCCTCTGTGGGGAGATGTGGACCGGCGGCAGGAGCAGCAGCCTCAGTGGTGGGGGGAGCAGCTGCTGGTAGGACCAGGGTCTGGGAGCCGCCTGCTACGGACTGGTCCAGGGTGAGGCCCTCTGGGACACCTCTGGATGGCAGTGCAGGGCCACCAGAGGAGCGCTGGCGGATGCCACAGTGCCCTGTGGGACGTCACGCTCCTTGCCCCATTCGTCCAGTTGTACCTAGAATTATACAGGATTAACACCTTGAAGACGTAACTGTGTTACAGTAGACATCTTAGTTTAGTGTGATACTCACCACTGGGTGAGCGTACTCTGGTTGACCTCAAATAGCTGGAACTTCTGTTTGAGGATCAGGCTGGCCAGCACGCTGCCTCTGATGACGGAGTAGCTCCTGAGGATCAGAGTCCAGTGGCGGATCCGAGCTCCTGCCAGAGAGCAGCTCTGGGGATGGAGCCGACACAGCAGGGTGAAGAGGGCGTCCACCAGCCTGCTGGTGTCGGGCCTCGGGGAGGACCCTCTGGCCTGACTGGAGACACCTGCAGAGAAACAGAAAGTCAGAGGAGGAGCCACTGAACTCCGATTCACTTTACAAGCAGACCCTAATATCGCTTACCTATTCAGGCTCTCCACACCCAGAGTGGAGTCGTTGGGTGCGTGGGTCGGGGCAGACTTGGCCTTCTTGAAACGGCCCTTTGTGAGCTTGGCCCTGTAACGCTCGGGGTAGTCCACAGGGGCCTTGTCTCCCTCTGGGAGTTTCTCCCACAAGGCCAAGAGATGCCCCTCACGTGCCACTGTGAGCCGACCCGCCACAGCCACCCCCACCAGACATCGGACCAGGTTCAGCACATGCTGGTACCCCGGTAAGCCAGCTGGGCCAACGCACTCCTACAGAGGGCAGGAGGACCTGTTTCATTCATCGTGAGGCTTTGAGGACGGAGGTGAAGGACAAAGGTCAAAGGATCACGTACCTCCTCCTCCGCGGCGACGTCAGCTGGCGGTCGGGGCTGTGAGGCGGCTGTCAAGGAATACTCATCAGTAGACGGGTAGCTCTGGAAGCCCTCATCAACCCCTTCCTCCTCCATCATCTCCTCCTCCTCCTCCGTCTCCTCCTCTGGGACGTCGGGGTCATCCGGTATCTCCTGCAGCGCCCGGCCGGTCTGGGAGTACAGGTAGTTGACCCCAATCAACTCTCCTGTGGCAGCACAGAAAACCAGATTAAGAACATAGTCAAATGTCCTCGCACCTCCTAAACTCCTCCCTCAGCAGGTACCTGTGTAGTCCATGGTCCGGGTGTATGTGTGAAGCAGCCTCACGCTGGCCAGGCGTTCGGACAGCTGGTTCACACCGTGGGCGAGCTCGCTGCTGTCGCTGCGCTGCTGCTGCTGCTGCTTGTAGCCCGCCTCCACCGCGGCACGCATGCGGTCCTCGTTCCACCGCATCAGGCCCTCCAGCAGGTAGATCTGGATGTGCATGGCGTTGGCACTGGTTCCTGGACCGTGACAGAAGAGTGAGGTGAGAAGAGACTCAGAGAACATTAACTTGTGAGGCTCCAGACACTCACCAGGGATGAACCTGTTGAGGTGGAGGTGGAACGACTCCAGGGAGGTGGAGCCGCGGGCGCAGCGATACAGCGGCAGGCTGACTCCTCCCGGGTCAGCCAGCCCATCCTGGTGTACAGCTGCAGCCCGGTGGGTCCTGGAGGCACTGCACGTGGCGGCGCTGGGTGCTCCAGATGCCCTTCACCCTCTCCTGGTCCAGCAGCAGGACGCCCGTGGTGTCCTTGGCCGCCTTGAAGTGGTCCAGGGCCTCCTCGATGAGACGCTCAGTCTCCGCGCCCGTGTGCGGCGGGCGACAGTGCGAGCCATCTCCTTGAGGGGACGTCCCTCCATCTGCCGCTCGCTCGGCCTCCTTAACTCTCTTCAGCAGGGCCACGTCCTCCGTGTCCCAGACGAAGAGGCAGGCGGACAGGCGGCGCATGAAGTGGGCGTGGGGGTGGCTCTCGGTGGTGACCATCGCTGCCAGCCTCCTCACGAAGTGCCAGCTGTCCAGCCGGACCATGAGCTGCGTCCACTCCGAGAACAGAGCGGCTGCTGCTGAACCCCCGGTGATGGTGCAGCAGTCCCTGTCCACGTGGAGGACCACAGGCGGCTCCTCCCCGGCCTGCTGGTACCGCCTGACCAGCCCAGAGGTCATCTCCTTCAGCCCGTAGACCTCGGCTGCAGTGAGGACCGACATGAGCACTTGGCCGTGCTCGTTGCCCACGTTGGTCATACAATGGGCCGTCCCTGCAGCGAGGCCCGACAGCTTCCTGGTGATCTACACAAGCAGAAGGACTCCAGTGATCCTGGGGGAGAATCGGGTCAAGATGCTCTCATTGTGAATTACTTGATAACATTCTACCTTCTTCGTCGAGTCCATTTTGATGATGGAGGTCACCTTGGCTCTCATCTCCCCAGACGGAGAAGCTGTCGTGATGTAGGCAGAGCACCACCGGCTGGTGGGGACGACTCCATCTCTGGGATGGCTAGAGGAGGAGGAACGGTCACTCCCGGCATCACTTAATTGTCCATAGATGGAGTAATAGGCGATGGCGTTTGCACCAGGCCGTGTGCTGCTCCACCAGGTAGGGCGCAGACTGCTGGCACTGTTGCCCAGCGTCCGGCCGCTCATCTGCATGATGACCAGCTTGTCACATGACAGCCTGCAGAGACAACAGAGACATTTAGAAAACCATAGAACTGGTCATGGAAGATAACAAGTAAACCACCTCAGCTCCTCAGAGAGAAGATCTAAGCAGCTCCTGCTGAAGATGCCTTTGACCTTGAACAAAGGAGCACCGGTGAACACTTGTTCCTTTGTTTTGAGCTTTGAGAGGTGTGAACTGGTGGCTCCTCACACCTCTCCCCCCTCCTCATGCCCTTCCTCCAGAGTTCAAACTCTGATTGAAGTCTTTGATGTACCTGTATTTGAGCACTGCTGGGAACTGCATCCTGTACCCCTCGTCCAGCTGGGCCATGATGCTCATGGACCAGGGCCAACTTCTTCCCACAGCGGTGGCACTCCAGGTACTCTGTGCCCATGTGGTACCAGCCGTCTCTGTCCAGGACCTTGGACCGTCTTGTACAGACCGCAGCCGGTCATCTTATGGGTACAGATCGGCAGCTGATGGGGCACTGCCACATCCTGTAGGGTACCCAGAGGAAGAACGGCCGCTGGAAGAAGGCGTCGGCGAGGCCGGAGGCTGGTAGTACATCCGCGAGGTCCAGGAGGGTAGTACCAGGTCTGCAGCTCCGCCTTGAGCACGGGCTTCCCAGCCTTGTCCCTGGTGAACAAAGTCTTGCTCACCCAGCCATGCTGCACCCTGGGAAGAGTTCTCTTCCAGGTGTCTGGGAGCAGAACCTGTAACACACACACACACACATATAGAAACCACGTTAACAAACAGCATCACAACTTACAACATGTGTTTGGATTCTATCAGAGGACTGACATCCTCTGGGCAGGAGGAGCAGGTGGAGCTATGTCATAATGATGAAAAGGAAAACTAATTCCATGATTCTGTCTGTTAAATGCAATAACAAAAGACACAGTGAACTTGACTGGGGTCTTCACCAGAAGCCAGGAAAGCTCGTAGTGAGCTGCAGCCTCAATCAGCTCTGCGTCGTCCTCTGAGGAGGAATCAGAAACACAGAATCATCAGGACTCATCTGGACCACGAGACCCACAGAGCAGCGCTGGTCCACTACTACGCACCTCCGGGAACGCTACTCAGCCCAGAGGAAGATGAGGAGGCCATGGGGGAGGATGTGGAGGGTGCTGAAGAGGTATGTGCTGGAGCAGAAGATGAAGGGCCTATCTTCTTCTGGTCCGACTCAGCACATACCTCTTCAGGTAGTCCATGCTGGAGCCCACGGATTTAATGTGGGCCCTCCTCAGCCACGTCCTGTAGCTGTGGAGAGACGAAGCCTCGTTACATGACCACAGGAAACGCCTACAGTGACTGTTGGATCACGACTCGCCGGTGACTCACCTCTGCACCCGGCGTCGAGGACTCATAGAAGGCCCGGTAGGTGAGTCCGCGTGGTCGCCGAATCCCACCAACCGTCCATCCAGCGCTCCCTCCGAGGCCGTCCACCGTCCTTCTCTGGCTGACCGCCGTGTCCACCTCGGGGAACAGCCTGGCGTACCGCCACAGAGCATCTTTGCTCTGCATCAGAGCCCCGGTGCTGCAGTCCCCTGCCCGGCTCGCCTTGCTGTGGTCAGCCACGATCATGACCAGATAGCCGATGTCGTGGCTGGCCAGCCAGTGGAAGCTCTGCCCCCTGTATTTTCCAAGCTGGATCTCAAAGCGGCTGAGTACCAGCTTGGTGTCGGTGCAGTCCCCTCCACCGGCGGCCCAAAGTTGAATGTTTTAGCTCTGTCTTTGTCCAAACTCAATGTGTGTGTATGTGGAAATTTCTAGAAATTATACCGAATTACAATTTTTTAAAATTCTCTCAAAGTAAATATGTTAAAGTAAACTTGCCAACCAATTTCACCAATGACGAGTGACCAGGGGAGTTGAGGAGCCAGTCCTCTGAAACTCCGTCACGCAGAACCCTCAACTGTCAATCAATCTGTATTGTAACTGCATGTCTCAAATAACAGTCCCAAAATGTTTCTGAAACTCTGAACAAATACATGAAAACTGTGCTCACTCAAAATGCTCATTTGACCTAATAAAGAACAGAGATGTGTTAACTTTTGAAACTTTAAATAATTGTGCTACGTTAAAGTACTACATCCCTTCACAGTAATATTGCAGTTATTTAATAATACATGCAAAATGAAAGAGAAAAGTCAAATTATTATTTTTTAAAACCAAATTACAATAATCTTTCCTTTTTCTCTTCAGTGACCTCCTCTTCCACGAGGTGCAGGTCCTGTTGGCCTCCTCCCTTCCACTAGGGGTGGGTCCTGGCCTTTGCTTTTCTTTTGTCCTTCAGGCTGTTCATCAGTTGATGAGCCTCACCTGAGCCTGGAGGTAGTATAAAAGGCAACACCTGAAGACAGAGGTTGCTCGCTTAACGAATGTTGGCTAGCCGCCACCACAGCCCCTTTGGTTTTGTTTGTGTGGGTAACCCCTGAGTTGGTTTATTCCTTGAAGTCTGCTTGGAATTAGAACAACCTTTATTACAGCCCAGTGGGGAAACTCAATTGCCCCAAAAATTCATAGATAGTGTTGATTAAAAATCAAATGCGTGGAGAGTTTTGGATTCTGGTATTTTGTTATCCATTTTTTAAAATCAAGCTTTCGGACGCCCTCCAAAGCCTTCTTGAGCTACTGAAGTGATCCAGAATTTTGTTTTCTCAAGATGAACTTCTTGCACGTAGAATGGATTTAGAGCGGTCTGGTCCACGTGTTTTGTCAGTTCTACTGGTTCTAGAATTGTTTGCAAGTCTTCCGATTCTGAGTCTACAAAAAAGAGCATGTAACTCATTTGCAATAGTTTCATGATCAGAGATGGGTTTGGGGGTTTTTTAAAAATTTTTAAATTTAAAAAAAAGGGGGGTTTTTTGTTTTTAAAAAAAAAACCCCCCAAAAAAAAAAAAAAATTTTTTAAAAGGCCCCTTTTTTTTTAAAAAAAAAAAAAAAAAAAAATTTTTTAAAAAAAAAAAAATATTAAAAATTTTAAAAATTTTTCCAAAAAAAGGGTTTTTAAAAATTTTTCCCCAAAAAAACCTTTTTTTTTAAAAAAAAAAAAGGAAACCCAAAAAAAAAAAAAAAAACCCCCCCCGGGGAAAAAAATTTTTAAAAGGGGGGGGGAAAACCCCCTTTTTTTTTTTTTTTGGGGGGGAAAAACCCCCGGGGGGGCCCCCCCCCCAAACCCAAAAAAAGGGGGGGCCCAAAAATTTTTTTTTTGGGGGTTTTTTTTTCCCCAAAAAAATTTTAAAAAAAAGGGGTTTTCCTTTTTTTTTTTTTTTTAAAAAAAAAAATTTTTTTTTTTTTTAAAAAACCCAAAAAAAATTTTTTTTAAAATTTTTGAAAAAAAAAATTTTTTTTTTTTCCCCTTTTTTAAAAAAAATTTTTTTTCCCCCAAAAAAAAAATTTTTTTTGGGGGTTAAAAAAAAAAATTTTTTTTGGGGGCATTTAAAGTTTTAAAAAAATTTTTTTTTTTTAAAATTTTTTTTTTTTTTCCCCTTTTTTTTAAAAAAAAAAAAAAAAATTTTTTTTTTTTCCCCCTTTTTTAAAAAAAAAAAACCCCAAAAACCCAAAAAAAATTTTTGAAAGGGGAAAAAAAATTTGAAAAAAACCCTTTTTTTTTTTTCCCCCTTTTTTTTTTTTTTTTAAAAAAAAATTTTTTTTTTTTTTTAAAAAAAAAAAGGGGTTCCCCCCCTTTTTTTTTTTTTAAAAAAAAAAAAATTTTTTTTTTAAAAAAGGGGGAAAAATTGGCCCCCAAAAAAAATTTTTTTTTCCCTTTTTTCCCCCCACCAAACCCCTTTAAAGGGGCCCCCCCCTTTTTTTTTTTTTTTAAAAAAAAAAAAAAAAAACAGGGAAAAAACCCCCCGGGGAAAAAAAAAATTTTTTTTTTTTTTAAAAAAAGAATTTTTTTTTTGTTTTTTAAAAAACCCCCCCCCCCCCCCCAGGGGGGGGGGGTCCCCTTTTCCCCCCCCCCCCAAAACGGCCCCTTTTTTGAAATTTTTTTTTTCCCCCCCCCGGGGGGGGTTTTCCCCCCCCCGGGGGGTTTTTTTTTCCGGGGTTTGGGGGGGCCCCCTTTTTTTTGGGGAAAATTTTTTTTTTTTCCTTTCCTTTTTAAAAACCCCCAAAAATTTTTCCCCCCCCCAAAAAATTTTTTTTTTATTTTTCCCCCCAAAAAAATTTAAAAAAAATTTGGGCCCCGGGAAAACCCCACCAAATTTTTTGGGGGGAAAAAAATTTTTTTTTTAAAAAATTTTTTTTTTTTTTTTGGGGGGGGGTTTTTTTAATTTTTAAAAAAAAAAAAGGGGGGGGAAAAAAAAAAATTTTTTTTTTTTTTCCCCCCCCCTTTTTTTTTCCCCCCCCCCGGGGGGTTTTTTTTTTTTCCCCCCTTTAACAAACCCCCTTTTTGGGGGTTTAAAAAAAAAACCCCCCCCCCTTTTTTTTCCCCCCCCCCCCCCTTTTTTTTTTTTGGGCCTTTTAGGGGCCTTTTTTAAAAAAAAAATTCCCCTTTTTTTTTAAAAAAAAAAAATTTTTTTTCCCCAAAAACCCCAAAAAAGGGGGGGTTTTTTTTTCCCCCCTTTTAAAAAAATTTTTTTTAAAATTTAATTTTTTTTAAAAATTTAAAGGGGGGGGGTTTTTTTCCCCCCTTTTTTTTTTTTTTTCCCCAAAAAAATTTTTTTCAAAAAAATTTTTTTTTTTTTTTAAAATTTTTTTAAAAAAAAACCCCCCTTTTTTTTTAAAATTTTAAAAAAAAAATTTTTGGGAAAGGAAAAAAAAAAAATTTAAAAAAAAAAATTTTTTTAAAAAAATTAAAATAACCCTTTTCCCCCTTTTTTTCCCCCTTCCTGGGGGGGGCCCCCCCTTTTTCCCCCTTTTTTGGGTTTTTTTTTTTTAAAATTTAAAAGGCCCCCCGGGGGGGTATAAAAAAAATTTCCCCAAAAGGGCCCTTTTTTTTGGGAAAAAATTTTTTTTTTTTTTTTGGGGGCCCCCGGGGGGTTTTTTTTTTTTTCCCCTTTAAAACCCCTTTTTTAAAAAAAATTTTTTTTTTTTAAATTTTAAAAAAAAAAAATTTTTTGGGTTTTTTTTAAAAAAAAAAAAAACCCCCCCCCCAAAACCCCCCCAAAAAAAGAAGTTCCCAAAAATTTTTTTTTGGAAAAAATTTTTAATTTTTTTTAAAACCCGGGGGGCCCTTTTTTAAATTTTTCCCTTTAAATTTTTTTAAAAATTTTTTTAAAAAAAAAAAAAATTTTAAATTTTTAAATTTTTAACCCCCAAAAATTTTTTTTTCCCCCGGTTTTTTTTGGGGGGTTTTCCCCGGGGCCCCTTTTTTTTTAAAAAAGGGGGGGGAAAAAAATTTTTAAAAAAAAAAAAAAAATTTTTTTAAAAAATTTTTAAAATCCAAAAAGTTCCCGGGAAAAAACCCCCCCTTTTTTTTTTTTTTTCCCCAAAAAATTTTTCCAAAAAAAGGGAAAAATTTTTTATTTTTTAAAAAATTTAAAAAAAATTTTTTCCCCTTTTTTTTTTTTTTTTTGGGGGGGGATTTTTTTTTTGGGGGGCCCGGGGTTTTTTTTTTTAAAAATTTTTTTTTTTTTTTTTTTAAAAAAGGGCCCCCCGGGGGGGGTTTTTTTTTTTTCCCCCCCCAAAAAAAAAAGGGGAAAGAAAAAAAAAATTAAAATTTTTCCTTTTTAAAGGGGGAAAAAAAAAAATTTTTTTGGGGGGGGGGGGTTGGGGGGGGGGGGGGGGGTTTCCACCCCCCAAAAAAAAAATTTTTTTTTTAACCTTGGCCCCCCCCTTTTTTTTTTTTAAAAAAAAAAATTTTTTCCAAAAACCCCCTTTTTTTTAAATTTTTTTTTTTAAAAAAAATTTTCCCCCAAAAAAACCCCTTTTTTTTTTTTTTTTTTAAAGGCCCCCCCCCGGGGGGGCCCCGGGGGTTTTTTTTTTGGGAAACCCCGGAAAAAAAAATTTTTTAACCCGCCCAATTTTCCCCCCCCCCCCAAAATTGGGGTTTTTTTTCCCCCCCCGGGGTTTTTTTTTTTTTTGGGGGGTTTTTTTTTTTTTTTCCCCCAAAAAAAATCCCATTTTTTTTTTTTTATTTTAAAAAAAAATTTCCAAATTTCCCTTAAAAAAAAAATTTTTTTTAAATTTTAAAACTTTCCCTTTTTTCCCCCTTTTTTCCCCCCCTTTTTTTTTTAAAAATTTTTTTCCCCCCCCCTTTTTTTTTTAAAAAAAAAATTTTTTGGGGGAAATTTTTTTTTTTTAAAAAATTTTTTTTTGGGGGGGGGGGAAAAAAATTTTTTTTTTTGAAACCCCCGGGGTTTTTTTTTCCCCCGGGGGTTTTTTTTTTGGGGGTTTTTTTTTTTTTTTTTTTTTTGGGGGGCGGGGGTTTTGGGAAAAAAACCCCCCCTTTGTTGGGGGGGTTTTTTTTTTTTTTTTTTTTTAATTTTTTTTCCCGGGGAAAATTTGGGGGGGGAAAAAAAAAACTTTTAAAAAATTTTTTAAAATTTTATCTACCACCTTCAACAGCTCTGTGTTGGCCCCTACCCTGACTGCCAGGAACCTCGGGGTGACACTAGACAGTCAAATCTCCCGGACAGCCAACATCGCTGCGACGACACGTTCCTGTAGGTACATGCTGCACAACATCAGGAGAATACGGCCTCTTCTTACTCAGAAGGCGGCACAGGTTCTGGTCCAGGCTCTGATCATTTCACGCCTTGACTACTGCAACTCCCTCCTGGCTGGTCTACCTGCTAAGGCCATCCGACCTCTGCAGCTCATCCAGAATGACCAATCAGAGGCTGAGCTACAGGACGCTCTGAGTATCGTTGACTGGGACATGATCCAATCCAGTTCCAGTGACGTCAGCGAGTTTGCGGAAGTAGCAATGAGCCTCATAGCAACGCTAACGGACACCATCGTCCCCACGGTAAAAGTTAGGGTCTTTCCTAATCAAAAGCCGTGGGTTGATAGATCCATCCGTGAAGCTGTGAACGCCCGTACTGCTGCCTATAACTCCGGTCTTGTATCCGGCAACATGGACGAGTACAAGGCAGCGGTCTATGGACTGAGGAGGCGGTGAAGGAAGCCAAAAGAAGGTACCGAGACAGAGTGGAATCACAGATGGAGCAGCGCGACACCAGGCGCCTATGGCAGGGGCTACGGACTATCACAAACTACCAGAGCAGACCCCGTGCTATGGTGAGTGCCGACGCATCCCTAGCGGACGACCTGAACTCATTTCATGCACGGTTTCACGCTAGCAACAACAGCGCTAGCTCGCCGGCTAACAACAACACCGTTAAGCGTAGCGAGGTGAGTTCTACCGCTGGGGATGAACACACACTCTCTGTGACCGAGCACAGTGTGAGGAGGGCTCTGTTGAGGGTGAACACCAGGAAAGCTGCAGGTCCAGATGGCATATCTGGGCGAGTACTGAAGACCTGTGCTAACCAGCTAGCTCCAGTGTTCACCACAATATTCAACCTCTCCTGGCTGAGTCCGTGGTCCCCGCCTGCTTCAAGAGATCCACTATTGTCCCTGTGCCCAAGAATGCTTCTCCAGCATGTATGAATGACTACCGACCGTGGCCCTCACCTCGGTGGTCATGAAATGCTTTGAGAGGCTGATAAAGGACTACATCTGCGCCTTCCTCCCTTCCTCCATGGACCCGCTGCAGTTTGCTTATCGCCCAAACAGATCCACGGATGATGCTGTCTCCCAGGTACTGCACACCACACTCTCTCATCTGGACAGCCAGAGGGGGCTATGTGAGACTACTGTTCATTGATTATAGTTCAGCTTTCAACACCATAGTCCCCTCCAGACTGGCCGGCAAGCTGATTGAGCTGGGACTGAACACCCCCCTGTGTGCTTGGATCCTGGACTTCCTGACCGCCAGGCCACAGGTGGTCAGGGTGGGCAGACACACCTCCAAATCCCTCACCCTGAACACAGGATCCCCAGGGTTGCGTCCTCAGCCCCTACTGTACTTCCTGTACACACATGACTGTGTGGCCAGGTTCAACTCCAATACCATCATCAAGTTTGCGGATGACACAGTGGTGGTGGGCCTGATCTCCGACAACGACGAGAAGGCCTACCTGGAGGAAGTTGCTGATCTGTCACTCTGGTGCCAGGACAACAGCCTCATCATGAATGTCACCAAAACTAAGGAGCTGATTGTGGACTTTAGGAAGGTACAACAACAGAGGACGTACTCACCACTGGGGATTAACGGGACTACTGTGGAGAGGGTGAGCGGGTATAAATACCTGGGAGTCCACATCACCGAGGATCTGACATGGTCAACAAACACAGACACTCTGGTGAGAAAGGCAAGGCAGCGCCTCTACCACCTCAGGCAGCTGAGGAAATTTAAAGTTTCCCAGAGGATCCTTCAGTCCTTCTACTCTGGAGCTGTAGAGGCGTCCTGACAGGAAGCATCACAGCCTGGTTTGGCAACTGCTCCGCTCAGGACAGGAAGGCTCTGCAGAGAGTAGTGCGTTCGGCTGAGCGCACTATTGGAACTACACTCCCCACCCTGCAGGACTTGTACACCAGGAGGTGCAGAACCAGAGCCGGCAGGATCATGAAGGATCCTCACCACCCCAACAACAGACTGTTTCAGCTGCTGCGGTCAGGCAGGCGCCTCCGTAGTCACGCTGCAAGAACAGAGAGACTGAGACGGAGTTTCTTTCCTCAGGCCATCAGGATTGTGAACTCCGACCTCACCAGGACCCCCACATAGACCCACACAACTGCCCCTCTTAGGCACACACACACACACACACACACACACACACACACACACTTACTGTAAATATTGTGTTGTTTTTTATTTGTAAATAGTGTGTACTTGTTGCCCTTGCACATTCCTGCTGAGCATTGCCACTTTCATTTCACTGCACACCCTGTGTGTGTATGTGACAAATAAAACATCTTGAATCTTGAATCTTGAAGAATGCAGCAGCTCGACTGGTCTTCAGTCTCCCGAAATTCACCCACACCACTCCGCTCCTTCGATCTCTCCACTGGTTACCGGTGGCTGCCCGCATCCGCTTCAAAACACTGGTTCTGGCGTACCATGCTCTAGACGGATCGGGCCCCGTCTACATCCGGGATATGGTCACACCGTACACCCCGGCACGTTCGCTCCGCTCAGCAACAGCCAACCGACTTGTGCCTCCTGCACCTCGAAATCCAGACTGTTTGCTGTCCTGGCTCCTCAGTGGTGGAATGAGCTCCCCACTGACATCAGGACAGCAGAAAGTCTCTACATCTTCCACCTGAGACTGAAAACACATCTTTTCCAACTATCTGGATTAAAACACCGATTTGCACTTCAGTGGCACTGGGATGGCACTTATTGTGGTGCTTTTGTGGTTCGACTGAGTTGAGGAAGTGTTGCTTCCTGAGTTCTTGTTGTTCTTGGTTGAATGCACTAATTGTAAGTCGCTTTGGATAAAAGCGTCTGCTACATGACATGTAATGAGCAGGAGAGCTGTCAGCAGAGGGCGTCAGAGCCCCTGAATATTCTTGACCTCCCCCTGCTGGTGGAGGACATTGCCTGCTGCCGCCAACCTCACCACCTCCCAATGCAAATTCATTTACCCAGCATTCATATATTCTGAATATGATGCATGAAGCACAAATACAAGCGTTTATTTAAATAACAAATATCTTTATTTCACACATAATTTATAAAATAAACTTAAAGACAAATTACACACACATTAAATCACACACACAATTACAATTTACTTTTGCAGGAGTTGCAGGTCCTCTGCCTCCAGCACCTGTCAGGCTGCCTGGAACGAATCTATATTGACCCCCCCCCCCCCCTCCTCTCTGTGAGCCACTGCTCCACTGTTCTGCCTTGTGGGTCTGACTTCTGGCAGAATGTCTCCCTGTTCAGTATGGAGTGTCCAGTGGCTCTGGTCCTCCTCTCCCCACACTTGGGACAGGTCCGGGACTTGGGGGGGGAACGTGCCACTCAGCATCTGTTGCCTTCTTATTTTAAGGCGCCAAATGGTGGTCCTGGGCACCCCCCTGACCTTCAGCCAGTCCTCCAGAGTCCCCCCATGCTCACCTGTGACCTCACAATAAACATCATGTTTAAATGCAAAGTGTTCAGGGGTGAGCACAGATGAGCCACAGTGAGGACAGGAGGAGGGCGGCCGATGCAGCACAGGCTGCTCCATGAAGTCCTCCATCTGAGGAGGGGAACAGGTCCTGCCCTGGCTGGACGTCCCGGGCTGGACAGAGTCAGACAAAGTCTGGAGAGGAAGGTCCAAGGAGGAGGGCCGATGCAGCACAGGCTCCACAAAGTCCTCCACCTGAGGAGGGGAACAGGTCCTGCCCTGGCTGGACATCCCGGGCTGGACAGAGTCAAAGCTGAGAGTGAGAGGAAGGTCCCTCTCAGAAGCCTGAAATTCCCTGGAAGCAATAAGAAGAAAAAGTGGGACTCAAATATGATTTTAGTATAAAGGACCATCTGCTCCTCAACAGTCTCTTGTAGTATATCTACATGGAGCAACAAGAGCAAATCAGTAGAGCGAACGTACCAAAATATATACTAACAGTTCAACTCGTGTGGTTCAGTTGAACTCTGTCAGCAGCTGAGAGAATGGAGAAGTTCCCCCCCCACACACACACCTCAGCTTCACCTCTCCGCCTCCTCTCTTCTTCTCCTGCAGCCAGTCCTCCACGCTCTGACCACCGGAGGAGGTCTGGCAGAAGTGGAACATGGTTTTTAACTTCTTGCTGTGGAAGCGGCTGTGACCAAAGGCCTTGGTCTTTGGCTGCTTGCAGAGGCTGCAGGTGCAGGAGAAGGGCGCGTTGATCTTAAAGACCACGCCCTTTCTCTCTGCCTCCTGCCTCCTCTGCTCCAGCTGCCTCCGCTTCCACAGCGTCGTCTTGGGCAAGCGAGGAGGTGGAGGAGGTCCGCTGGCCTCCTCTGTGGGGAGATGTGGACCGGCGGCAGGAGCAGCAGCCTCAGTGGTGGGGGGAGCAGCTGCTGGTAGGACCAGGGTCTGGGAGCCGCCTGCTACGGACTGGTCCAGGGTGAGGCCCTCTGGGACACCTCTGGATGGCAGTACCGGGGCCACCAGAGGAGCGCTGGCGGATGCCACAGTGCCCTGTAGGACGTCACGCTCCTTGCCCCCATTCGTCCAGTTGTACCTAGAATTCATACAGGATTAACACCTTGAAGACGTAACTGTGTTACAGTAGACATCTTAGTTTAGTGTGATACTCACCACTGGGTGAGCGTACTCTGGTTGACCTCAAATAGCTGGAACTTCTGTTTGAGGATCAGGCTGGCCAGCACGCTGCCTCTGATGACGGAGTAGCTCCTGAGGATCAGAGTCCAGTGGCGGATCCGAGCTCCTGCCAGAGAGCAGCTCTGGGGATGGAGCCGACACAGCAGGGTGAAGAGGGCGTCCACCAGCCTGCTGGCGTCGGGCCTCGTGGAGGGCCCGCTGGCCTGACTGGAGACACCTGCAGAGAAACAGAAAGTCAGAGGAGGAGCCACTGAACTCCGATTCACTTTACAAGCAGACCCTAATATCGCTTACCTATTCAGGCTCTCCACACCCAGAGTGGAGTCGTTGGGTGCGTGGGTCGGGGCAGACTTGGCCTTCTTGAAACGGCCCTTTGTGAGCTTGGCCCTGTAACGCTCGGGGTAGTCCACAGGGGCCTTGTCTCCCTCTGGGAGTTTCTCCCACAAGGCCAAGAGATGCCCCTCACGTGCCACTGTGAGCCGACCCGCCACAGCCACCCCCACCAGACATCGGACCAGGTTCAGCACATGCTGGTACCCCGGTAAGCCAGCTGGGCCAACGCACTCCTACAGAGGGCAGGAGGACCTGTTTCATTCATCGTGAGGCTTTGAGGACGGAGGTGAAGGACAAAGGTCAAAGGATCACGTACCAGCTCCGTGGAAGCACTTTCGACGTCAGCTAGCGGTCGGGGCTGTGAGGCGGCTGTCAGGGAATACTCATCGGGAGACGGGTATCCCTGGAAGCCCTCATCAACCCCTTCCTCCACCAGCATCTCCTCCTCCTCCGTCTCCGTCTCCTCCTCTGGGACGTCGGGGTCCTCCGGTATCTCCTGCAGCGCCCGGCCGGTCTGGGAGTAAAGGTAGTTGACCCCAATCAACTCTCCTGTGGCAACACAGAAAACCAGATTAAGAACATAGTCAAATGTCCTCGCACCTCCTAAGCTCCTCCCTCAGCAGGTACCTGTGTAGTCTATCGTCCGGGTGTAGGTGTGCAGCAGCCTCACGCTGGCCAGGCGTTCGGACAGCTGGTTCACACAGTGGACGAGCTCGCTGCTGTCGCTGCGCTGCTGCTGCTGCTGCTTGTAGCTCCGCTCCACCGCAGCACGCATGCGGTCCTCGTTCCACCACGTCAGGCCCTCCAGCAGGTAGATCTGGATGTGCATGGCGTTGGCACTGGTTCCTGGACCGTGACAGAAGAGTGAGGTGAGAAGAGACTCAGAGAACATTAACTTGTGAGGCTCCAGACACTCACCAGGGATGAACCTGTTGAGGTGGAGGTGGAACGACTCCAGGGAGGTGGAGCCGCGGGCGCAGCGATACAGAGGCAGGCAGACTCCTCCCCGGGTCAGCCAGCCCATCCTGGTGTACAGCTGCAGCCCCGGTGGGTCCTGGAGGCACTGCACGTGGCGGCGCTGGGTGCTCCAGATGCCCTTCACCCTCTCCTGGTCCAGCAGCAGGACGCCCGTGGTGTCCTTGGCCGCCTTGAAGTGGTCCAGGGCCTCCTCGATGAGACGCTCGGTCTCCTGCGCCCCGCGTGTGCGGCGGCGACAGTGCCGAGCCATCTCCTTGAGGGGGACGTCCCTCCAGCTGCCGGCTCGCTCGGCCTCCTTGGCTCTCTTCAGCAGGGCCACGTCCTCCGTGTCCCAGACGAAGAGGCAGACGGACAGGCGGCGCATGAAGTGGGCGTAGAGGGGGTGGCTCTCGGTGGTGACCATCGCTGCCAGCCTCCTCACGAAGTGCCAGCTGTCCAGCCGGACCATGAGCTGCGTCCACTCCGAGAACAGAGCGGCTGCTGCTGAACCCCCGGTGATGGTGCAGCAGTCCCTGTCCACGTGGAGGACCACAGGCGGCTCCTCCCCGGCCTGCTGGTACCGCCTGACCAGCCCAGAGGTCATCTCCTTCAGCCCGTAGCCCTCGGCTGCAGTGAGGACCGACATGAGCACTTGGCCGTGCTCGTTGCCCACGTTGGTCATCCACTGGGCCGTCCCTGCAGCGAGGCCCGACAGCTTCCTGGTCATCTACACAAGCAGAAGGACTCCAGTGATCCTGGGGGAGAATCGGGTCAAGATGCTCTCATTGTGAATTACTTGAAGTAACATTCTACCTTCTTCGTCGAGTCCATTTTGATGATGGAGGTCACCTTGGCTCTCATCTCCCCCAGACGGGAGAAGCTGTCGGCGATGTAGGCCGAGAGCACCCACCGGCTGGTGGGGACCGGCTCCATCTCTGGGATGGCTAGAGGAGGAGGAACGGTCACTCCCGGCATCACGAATTGTCCATAGATGGAGTAATAGGCGATGACGCGTTTGCACCAGGCCGCCGTGTGCTGCTCCACCAGGTAGGAGCGCAGACTGCTGGCACTGTTGCCCAGCGTCCGGCCGCTCATCTGCATGATGACCCGCTTGTCACATGACAGCCTGCAGAGACAACGAGACATTTAGAAAACCACAGAACTGGTCATGGAAGATAACAAGTAAACCACCTCAGCTCCTCAGAGAGAAGATCTAAGCAGCTCCCTGCTGGGGAAGATGCCCTTTGACCTTGAACAAAGGAGCACCGAGTGAACACTTGTTCCTTTGTTTTGAGCTTTGAGAGGTGTGAACTGGTGGCTCCTCACACCTCTCCCCCCTCCTCATGCCCTTCCCTCCAGAGTTCAAACTCTGATTGAAGTCTTTGATGTACCTGTATTTGAGCACTGCTGGGAACTGCATCCTGTACCCCTCGTCCAGCTGGGCCATGATGCTCATGGACCAGGACGCCAACTTCTTCCCACAGCGGTGGCACTCCAGGTACTCTGTGCCCATGTAGTACCAGCCGTCTCTGTCCAGGACCTTGCGGACCGTCTTGTACAGACCGCAGCCGGTCATCTTATGGGTACAGATCGGGCAGCTGATGGGGCACTGCCACATCCTGTAGGGTACCCAGAGGAAGAACGGCCGCTGGAAGAAGGCGTCGAGCGAGGCCGGAGGCTGGTAGTACATCCGGCGAGGTCCAGGAGGGTAGTACCAGGTCTGCAGCTCCGCCTTGAGCACGGGCTTCCCAGCCTTGTCCCTGGTGAACAAAGTCTTGCTCACCCAGCCATGCTGCACCCTGGGAAGAGTTCTCTTCCAGGTGTCTGGGAGCAGAACCTGTAACACACACACACACACATATAGAAACCACGTTAACAAACAGCATCACAACTTACAACATGTGTTTGGATTCTATCAGAGGACTGACATCCTCTGGGCAGGAGGAGCAGGTGGAGCTATGTCATAATGATGAAAAGGAAAACTAATTCCATGATTCTGTCTGTTAAATGCAATAACAAAGACACAGTGAACTTGACTGGGGTCTTCACCAGAAGCCAGGGAAAGCTCGTAGTGAGCTGCAGCCTCAATCAGCTCTGCGTCGTCCTCTGAGGAGGAATCAGAAACACAGAATCATCAGGACTCATCTGGACCACGAGACCCACAGAGCAGCGCTGGTCCACTACTACGTACCTCCGGGAACGCTACTCAGCCCAGAGGAAGATGAGGAGGCCATGGGGGAGGATGTGGAGGGTGCTGAAGAGGTATGTGCTGGAGCAGAAGATGAAGGGCCTATCTTCTTCTGGTCCGACTCCAGCACATACCTCTTCAGGTAGTCCATGCTGGAGCCCACGGATTTAACCTGGGCCTTCCTCAGCCACGTCCTGTAGCTGTGGAGAGACGAAGCCTCGTTACGTGACCACAGGAAACGCCTCACAGTGACTGTTGGATCACGACTCGCTCGGTGACTCACCTCTGCACTTCGGCGTTCGAGGACTCATAGAAGGCCCGGTAGGTGAGTCCGGCGTGGTCGCCGAATCCCACCAACCGTCCATCCAGCGCTCCCTCCGAGGAGCCGTCCACCGTCCTCCTCTGGCTGACCGCCGTGTTCACCTCGGGGAACAGCCTGGCGTACCGCCACAGAGCGTCTTTGTTCTGCATCAGAGCCCCGGTGTTGCAGTCCCCTGCCCGTCGCGCCTTGCTATGGTCAGCCACGATCATGACCAGGTAGCCGATGTCGTCGCTGGCCAGCCAGTGGAAGGTCTGCCCCCTGTACTTGCCAAGCTGGATCTCAAAACGGCTGAGAAGCAGCTTGGTGTCGATGCAGTCCCCTCCACCGGCGGCCCAAAGTTGATTGTTTTTTTTAGCTCTGTCTTTGTCAAAACTCAATGTGTGTGTATGTGGAAATTTCTAGAAATTATACCGAATTACAATTTTTTAAAATTCTCTCAAAGTAAATATGTTAAAGTAAACTTGTACCAACCAATTTCCACCAATGACGAGTGACCAGGAGTTGAGGAGCCAGTCCTCTGAAACTCCGTGTCACGCAGAACCCCTCAACTGTCAATCAATCTGTATTGTAACTGCATGTCTCAAATAACAGTCCCAAAATGTTTCTGAAACTTGAACAAATACATGAAAACTGTGCTCACTCTCAAAATGCTCATTTGACCTAATAAAGAACAGAGATGTGTTAACTTTTGAAACTTTAAATAATTGTGCTACGTTAAAAGTACTACATCCCCCGGTAATATTGCAGTTATTTAATAATACATGCAAAATGAAAGAGAAAAAGTCAAATTCTTATTATTTTTTAAAACCAAATTACAATAATCTTTCCTTTTTCTCTTGTGACTCCTCCCTTCCACGAGGGGTGGGTCCTGTTGGCCCCCTCCCTTCCACTAGGGGTGGGTCCTGTTTGCTTTTTCTTTTGTCCTTCAGGCTGTTCATCAGTTGATGAGCCTCACCTGAGCCTGGAGGTGCTATAAAAAGGCAACACCTGAAGACAGAGGTTGCTCGCTTGAATGTTGGCTGCTCGCCACCACAGCCCCTTGGTTTTGTTTGTGTGGGTAACCTAGTTGGTTTATTCCTTGAAGTCTATTGGAATTAGAACAACTTTATTACAGCCCAGTGGGGAAACTCAATTGCCCCCAAAAATTCATAGATAGTGTTGATTAAAAAATCAAACTGCGTGAGAGTTTTGGATTCTGTATTTGCTTATCCGTGCAAAATCAAGCTTTCGGACGTCCTTAAAGCCTTCTGAGCTACTGAAGTGATCCAGAATTTTGTTTTCTCAAGATGAACTTCTTTGACGTAAAATGGATTTAGAGCGGTCTGGTCCACCGTGTTTTGTCAGTTCTACTGGTTTAGAATTGTTTGCAAGTTCCGATTCTGAGTCTACAAAAAAAAGAGCATGTAACTTATTTGCAATAGTTTCATGATCAGAGATGGGTTTGTTGTTTATTCAGTTCCTTTATTATTTAAGGGGAAATTGAGCCACGGTCTCTGTGTTCAAATTATACTCTGTACAGTATGAAGGGAGCCAGTCCTCTGAAACTCCGTGTCACGCAACAACCACAACAATCTGTATTGTAACTGCAACTCAAATATTCAGATTCCCTGGTGAATACGACTCCGTACAGAAGCTAAGGGCACTCTACCTTCTGCTTCACCTGGACCTTAACGTTACTGGGATGTCATGCAATATCAGACATTTTATCTTCCACCATTACAAACATCTGAAACGGTCCCCAAATGTTCCTGAAACTTGAACAATGATGACATGAAAACTGTGCCAGCTATCAAAATGTTAATTTGGCCCAATAAAGAACAGATGTGTTAACTTTTGAAACTTTAAGTAATTGTTCTACTTTTTTTTCTTTAAAAAAAAAAGTATGTCCCGTCACTCTGGGCCCAAAGTTGAGTGTTTTTGTTGTTGCTCCGTCCTTGTCAAAACCCCGTGTATTTGGAAATGTAAAAAAATTTGACTGAATTAAAAATGTTTTTCTTTCTCTCAAAGTAAATCTACTAAAGTAAACTTGTACCAACCAATTTCAACCAATGACGCAGTGAACAGGGAGTTGAGGAGTCAGTCCTCTGAAACCCCGTGTCACGCAACACCCCTCAACCATCAATCAATCTGTATTGTAACTGCTCAACTCAAATAGCAGTCCCAAAATGTTTCTGAAACTTGAACAATGTATTATTAGTATTTTTTGCTCTGTCAAAACCCCATTTTGTGTGTATGTGGAAATTCTAGATATTTTAAAAGTTTTTCCACGAAAATACAATTTCTTTCTCTCAAAGTAAATATGCTAACGTGAACCTGTACCAACCAACGACGCAATGACCAGGGAGCTGTAAGGAGCTTTCCTCTGAAACTCCGTGTCACGCAAACACTTACTTCACTCTCATACCTTGCCAGCAGTGTTGCCAGGTCCGCGGTTTTCCCGCGGAATTGGGCTACTTTTGAAGTGTTGCCGCGGGTTGAATTTTTTGTCCGCTGGTTTGGGTAGACCTATTTTGCATGCCAATTACATGAATATCTTTAAATAAAAATCCATATTTTAAATGAAATTTATTTATACCAAAATCCTACCAAACTGACTCCAGATCAGCACATACACACTCTATTTATGATAATATTCTGTATCTAATTACACAAGGCCATTTTAGGACCTAGGTGAAATAACTGTTTAGGGAAAACTGCATTTAATGCTGGCATACTAAACATTTGGTGTTACTTTGTAGATATTACAATACAGTTGGCAATGATAGCAATGCTGTTGGACTTTAAAAGCAGTGTATATGGTTTGGCACGGGCATATTTTGAGTTCTGATTTTGGGCTGGTTTGATTGGCCATTGGGCTGGTTTTGATTGGCCATTGGGCTGGTTTTATTGGCCATTGGTCTGGTTTTGGGCTGGTTTTATTGGCCATTGGGCTGGTTTTGATTGGCCATTGGGCTGGTTTTGTCACACAGACCTGCCAGGTTCCGTCAGTCTGCAGTGTACAGTCTTATATGGCCCGGTTTAGACCAGATAATCTCTTTGTCTGCCGTATATCCTGGAGAGCTGGAAATGTAGAACATTTGTCATTTTAAAGCGTGTATAGCATTTTAATTCTGAGTCTGATTACTGAATGGGCTGCATCTTCACCGTGGATGGGTTGAGTCCCTTCAGATGCGGCTGCTGGAGGGTCAGAGCTGTCGATGGGTGGTTGGCAGTACGCTGATTGGGGCTGGAGAGGCTGGGTGGTGGTCTTTGGGGCGGCGGTCAGGTATGGGACAGTTGCTTACCTTATCGAGTCTGGATGGGATTCTTTCCTCTGGTTGGCTAAAAGCTGTAAGCTGGTCGATATTGCCGACCGTCTTGCTTTTATCCTTGGCCAAATGTACAAGTTTCATTGATTCCCGTGACGGTAAATGGACCCAACATATCACTCCATTTCCCCCCCCCCATCTCTGCTCTACACGGATGTTCTTTTTTAAGACCAAGTCCCCGACACTAAAATGATCCTCCCATCCACTTTCCAGCTTCCATTTACGGATCTTCTTCTGACTTTAGTGCACTTTTTCTTTTCCTCTTGCGCTCTGGTTGGTGCGTCAGTCCTGGGAAGATTTGCTCTCTCATTGCTAAGTTTGAGTTGTCAGTCACCTGAAGTAAAACAACAAGTGGTTATATTACAAGCCAGTTATCAAAGTAATCCCAACCCCTTCACTCCAAAATAAAGGGAGCCACTTACCTCGTACTCCTTTGACACCTCCGAGGGATATCTGGCCTCTTCCAAACATTAAATAATATGGATTATGCTGGGTGGTTCATTGCTTTTTTGGTTCTCAGGCCAAACATTGTAGCCTGAGGTAGTCATCCCATTTTTGGGGATTTCTTTTGCCGAGTTTGCAGTGAAATCTGAAATATTTAACATCATTGCAATATTTCATGTCAAAAATATTAATATAATCTATTGTTGGATGTCAATTTCTGAAAATGCATCTCACCTCCTTATCGTGCCATTAAGCTTCTCAACCAAACCCTTCGTTTGTGGATGATATGATGAACTGAAGCTTCTTTTAGTGCCGATGGCTTCATGGAGTCTGGCATTCACTTTAAATTATTTAGCTTAACACAAGGCGGCATTTACAGTGTCGCTTGATAACGGCTGTTTGTCATTACGTTACCTGATTTTTAAACTCTGTCCCCTGGTCTGTAAGCAGTCTCTGAGGTGCACCAAATGAATATACAACATCAATGATACAATTCGTCACCAGCTCTGCTGATTTATTCTTCAGTAGGCTTCTGCCCACTGTGACATAACCATCACACTGATGCCCACCCTCTGTTACAGTGAGCTTCATGAGGTCCATTCCAACCAGCTCAAATGGATCTTTAACCTGAAAGAGTTGAACGATAATGAGACATCTGTATGAAGGAACTGCTATGAAATCACATTTAGCTGCATGGGACATTGATCTGGACGATACCCTCACCTCTATTGGGTTATATTGAGTCTTTTCTTTCAGACTGGCTCTTTTTGCCTGGAGTCTGGACACTGAGCAACCTGCAGGCTAAAGATATTCACGCTAACTGTGTGTAGGCCTTTGGTTTAGCACAAACGGTAAACTTAAAAGTAAAGGAGATTTTATTTCCAAATATTTCATTACATTATTTGACAGATTTTTAGAAGACCTTATTGTAACAAGATGGCGATAAATTGCGGCAATCGGCTTCCCAGCCAATAATAGCGGCTGATAACCGCATGTGTCTTCTCACCAGTGGGAGTCTCTGTCGCTGCAGTGCAGTTCCTCAACCTGATTTGCCACCGTTAGAACCACCTTTGCTAAATGTTCTTTTACTTTTCTACTTCTGCAAATGTAATGCAGTACTCCATCTGTTTAAGGGTTAGGGGTGTATAGTAGTACTACTTGACCTCGAGCACACATGTAGAAGCTCTTCTCTTGATGGTATACCCCTGATGTTTTGTAAGATTATGCGACCTGTCGTCCAGCGCTCCCTCCGAGGAGCCGTCCACGATCCTACTCTGGGTGACCGCCTTGTCCACCTCGCTGAACATCCTGGCGTACCGCCACAGAGCATCTTTGTTCTGCATCAGGGCCCCGGTGCTGCAATCCCCCACCTGTCGCGCCTTGCTGTGATCAGCCACAATCATCACAAGGTAGCCCGTGTCGTTGCTGGCCAGCCAGTGGAAGCTCTGCCCTCTGTACTTACCAAGCTGGATCTCAAAACGGCTGAGAACCATCTTGGTGTCGGTGCAGTTCCCTCCACCGGCGACCCGATCCCGGCGTCCTGCGTGACGACCGGTTGATTTTTCGGCCTCCCGACACGGACTCCTTCCTGCTGACGGCAGAAAGCCTCGGCCTCAGGAGAGTGTCTCAGCACCAGCTCATTTGACTCTGTCCGCTTAAAAGCCGGTGCGTAATCTATCTGTTCATGGAGAAGAGACGGGAGGAAGACCCAATGAGAACAGCGGTAACGCAGCAGTAATATAACTATAATCATCACAAAACGCATGTAAAATAACTTTTTTGTCACTGTTAAGCATTAAAGTAAAGTAGATATTAAACCAGTAGTTATACAGTATAACACGGCAATATTGCACATTGTAGTCCGTCAACTTTAGATATTAAACCAGTAATTATATTGTCCTCCGGTAGACGGGAAAGGGCGTTTCGTTCAGTTACCTGCTCAGGTAAGAGTTCATACAGTTTCAGAGTGTTTCTTTACCGTTATAAAGCTGTCCGTTCTCTAGCAGGAATGTTGCTGCGTGTATCGCTGGTGTTTTCCCGCTAGTGTCGGACTGGCGCTGTCCACCTGGAGAATGAGGGAGGTGCTTCACCGTCGGGTTTCCACTCAGCAGCCAATCAAAAGCTCACGTTAATTTCACTTTGAGGAGACCGTCCAATGATGATGTATTGGGCACAGCAATCAGGGAGACCGAGCCAATCTGAGGCGAGGGCAGGCTTCCTGGGAAGGGCAGAGTAGGACCCAGGGAGGCCTGAAGGACCCTGTAAGGGCACAAAGATGACACGCAACACGTGGGTTAAAAAGTGACGCAATGCTCAGGCGGCCCCTGCTGGCCAAGCATCTGTCAAAAGCAGGGTCCATCTAAAAAGCAAGACCTGCAGCGCCATGGAGGACCCTTGACTGACAGGTAGAGCAAGTGGAGTGAAGAAACCCACGCTTGACCCGTCTGAAGTCAGCAACTACAGACCGGTCTCTCTTCTTCCTTTTCTCTCCAAAACTCTGGAGCGAGCTATCTTGAGCCAAGTGTCCTCTATCTCCACAGTAACAGCCCTCTTGCACCTCACCAGTCTGGATTCAAGGCCGGCCACTCAACAGAGACTGCCCTCCTTGCTGTCTCTGAGCAGCCTCACACTGCTAGAGCATCCTCTCTCCTCCGTCCTTATCCTTCTAGACCTTTCTGCAGCATTTGACACCGTGAACCACCAGATCCTTATCTCTTCTCTTCAGGAAATGGGGATCTCAGGCACTGCACTCGCGCTTTTCTCTTCCTACCTTAACGACCGCACTTACGGGTAACTTGGAGAGGATCTGTGTCTGATCCTTGTCCTCTCACTACTGGGGTTCCTCAAGGCTCCGTCCTGGGTCCCCTGCTCTTCTCTCTGTACACAAATTCTCTCGGCTCTGTTATTCGTTCGCATGGCTTCTCCTACCATAGCTATGCTGATGACACCCAACTGATCTTCTCGTTTCCACCGGCCGAAACACGGGTGGCGGCGCGAATCTCTGCCTGTCTGACCGACATCTCTCAGTGGATGTCTGCTCACCACCTGAAGATCAACCCTGACAAGACTGAGCTACTATTCCTTCCAGGGAAAGGCTCCCCCACCCATGACCTGACTACCACCTTCAACAGCTCTGTGTTGGCCCCTACCCTGACTGCCAGGAACCTCGGGGTGACACTAGACAGTCAAATCTCCCGGACAGCCAACATCGCTGCGACGACACGTTCCTGTAGGTACATGCTGCACAACATCAGGAGAATACGGCCTCTTCTTACTCAGAAGGCGGCACAGGTTCTGGTCCAGGCTCTGATCATTTCACGCCTTGACTACTGCAACTCCCTCCTGGCTGGTCTACCTGCTAAGGCCATCCGACCTCTGCAGCTCATCCAGAATGCAGCAGCTCGACTGGTCTTCAGTCTCCCGAAATTCACCCACACCACTCCGCTCCTTCGATCTCTCCACTGGTTACCGGTGGCTGCCCGCATCCGCTTCAAAACACTGGTTCTGGCGTACCATGCTCTAGACGGATCGGGCCCCGTCTACATCCGGGATATGGTCACACCGTACACCCCGGCACGTTCGCTCCGCTCAGCAACAGCCAACCGACTTGTGCCTCCTGCACCTCGAAATCCAGACTGTTTGCTGTCCTGGCTCCTCAGTGGTGGAATGAGCTCCCACTGACATCAGGACAGCAGAAAGTCTCTACATCTTCCACCTGAGACTGAAAACACATCTTTTCCAACTATCTGGATTAAAACACCGATTTGCACTTCAGTGGCACTGGGATGGCACTTATTGTGGTGCTTTGTGGTTCGACTGAGTTGAGGAAGTGTTGCTTCCTGAGTTCTTGTTGTTCTTGGTTTGTACTCTTGGTTGAATGCACTAATTGTAAGTCGCTTTGGATAAAAGCGTCTGCTACATGACATGTAATGAGCAGGAGAGCTGTCAGCAGAGGGCGTCAGAGCCCCTGAATATTCTTGACCTCCCCCTGCTGGTGGAGGACATTGCCTGCTGCGCCAACCTCACCACCTCCCAATGCAAATTCATTTACCCAGCATTCATATATTCTGAATATGATGCATGAAGCACAAATACAAGCGTTTATTTAAATAACAAATATCTTTATTTCACACATAATTTATAAAATAAACTTAAAGACAAATTACACACACATTAAATCACACACACAATTACAATTTACTTTTGCAGGAGTTGCAGGTCCTCTGCCTCCAGCACCTGTCAGGCTGCCTGGAACGAATCTATATTGACCCCCCTCTCTGTGAGCCACTGCTCCACTGTTCTGCCTTGTGGGTCTGACTTCTGGCAGAATGTCTCCCTGTTCAGTATGGAGTGTCCAGTGGCTCTGGTCCTCCTCTCCCCACACTTGGGACAGGTCCGGGACTTGGGGGAACGTACACTCAGCATCTGTTGCCTTCTTATTTTAAGGCGCCAAATGGTGGTCCTGGGCACCCCCCTGACCTTCAGCCAGTCCTCCAGAGTCCCCCCATGCTCACCTGTGACCTCACAATAAACATCATGTTTAAATGCAAAGTGTTCAGGGGTGAGCACAGATGAGCCACAGTGAGGACAGGAGGAGGGCGGCCGATGCAGCACAGGCTGCTCCATGAAGTCCTCCATCTGAGGAGGGGAACAGGTCCTGCCCTGGCTGGACGTCCCGGGCTGGACAGAGTCAGACAAAGTCTGGAGAGGAAGGTCCAAGGAGGAGGGCCGATGCAGCACAGGCTCCACAAAGTCCTCCACCTGAGGAGGGGAACAGGTCCTGCCCTGGCTGGACATCCCGGGCTGGACAGAGTCAAAGCTGAGAGTGAGAGGAAGGTCCCTCTCAGAAGCCTGAAATTCCCTGGAAGCAATAAGAAGAAAAAGTGGGACTCAAATATGATTTTAGTATAAAGGACCATCTGCTCCTCAACAGTCTCTTGTAGTATATCTACATGGAGCAACAAGAGCAAATCAGTAGAGCGAACGTACCAAAATATATACTAACAGTTCAACTCGTGGTTCAGTTGAACTCTGTCAGCAGCTGAGAGAATGGAGGAGTTCCCCCCCCACACACACACCTCAGCTTCACCTCTCCGCCTCCTCCCTCTTCTTCTCCTGCAGCCAGTCCTCCACGCTCTGACCACCGGAGGAGGTCTGGCAGAAGTGGAACATGGTTTTTAACTTCTTGCTGTGGAAGCGGCTGTGACCAAAGGCCTTGGTCTTTGGCTGCTTGCAGAGGCTGCAGGTGCAGGAGAAGGGCGCGTTGATCTTAAAGACCACGCCCTTTCTCTCTGCCTCCTGCCTCCTCTGCTCCAGCTGCCTCCGCCCACAGCGTCCTTGGGCAAGCGAGGAGGTGGAGGAGGTCCGCTGGCCTCCTCTGTGGGAGATGTGGACCCGGCAGGAGCAGCAGCCTCAGTGGTGGGGGCAGCTGCTGGTAGGACCAGGGTCTGGGAGCCGCCCACGGACTGGTCCAGGGTGAGGCCCTCTGGGACACCTCTGGATGGCAGTACCGGGGCCACCAGAGGAGCGCTGGCGGATGCCACAGTGCCCTGTAGGACGTCACGCTCCTTGCCCCCATTCGTCCAGTTGTACCTAGAATTCATACAGGATTAACACCTTGAAGACGTAACTGTGTTACAGTAGACATCTTAGTTTAGTGTGATACTCACCACTGGGTGAGCGTACTCTGGTTGACCTCAAACAGCTGGAACTTCTGTTTGAGGATCAGGCTGGCCAGCACGCTGCCTCTGATGACGGAGTAGCTCCTGAGGATCAGAGTCCAGTGGCGGATCCGAGCTCCTGCCAGAGAGCAGCTCTGGGGATGGAGCCGACACAGCAGGGTGAAGAGGGCGTCCACCAGCCTGCTGGCGTCGGGCCTCGTGGAGGGCCCGCTGGCCTGACTGGAGACACCTGCAGAGAAACAGAAAGTCAGAGGAGGAGCCACTGAACTCCGATTCACTTTACAAGCAGACCCTAATATCGCCACCTATTCAGGCTCTCCACACCCAGAGTGGAGTCGTTGGGCGTGGGTCGGGCAGACTTGGCCTTCTTGAAACGGCCCTTGTGAGCTTGGCCCTGTAACGCTGGGTAGTCCACAGGGCCCTTGTCTCCCTCTGGGAGTTTCTCCCACAAGGCCAAGAGATGCCCTCACGTGCCACTGTGAGCCGACCCCACAGCCACCCCACCAGACATCGGACCAGGTTCAGCACATGCTGGTACCCCGGTAAGCCAGCTGGGCCAACGCACTCCTACAGAGGGCAGGAGGACCTGTTTCATTCATCGTGAGGCTTTGAGGACAGAGGTGAAGGACAAAGGTCAAAGGATCACGTACCAGCTCCGTGGCAGCACTTTGGACGTCAGCTAGCGGTCGGGGCTGTGAGGCGGCTGTCAGGGAATACTCATCAGTAGACGGGTAGCTCTGGAAGCCCTCATCAACCCCTTCCTCCTCCACCATCATCCTCCTCCTCCTCCTCCGTCTCCTCCTCTGGGACGTCGGGGTCCTCCGGTATCTCCTGCAGCGCCCGGCCGGTCTGGGAGTACAGGTAGTTGACCCCAATCAACTCTCCTGTGGCAGCACAGAAAACCAGATTAAGAACATAGTCAAATGTCCTCGCACCTCCTAAGCTCCTCCCTCAGCAGGTACCTGTGTAGTCCATGGTCCGGGTGTAGGTGTGCAGCAGCCTCATCCCGGCCAGGCGTTCGGACAGCTGGTTCACACAGTGCACGAGCTCGCTGCTGTAGCTGCGCTGCTGCTGCTGCTGCTTGTAGCTCCGCTCCACCGCAGCACCACCGCAGCACCACGTTAACAAACAGCATCACAACTTACAACATGTGTTTGGATTCTATCAGAGGACTGACATCCGCTGGGAGACGGGCAGCTGCTGCAGACGCAGCAGGTCGACTCCTCTGGGCAGGAGGAGCAGGTGGAGCTATGTCATAATGATGAAAAGGAAAACTAATTCCATGATTCTGTCTGTTAAATGCAATAACAAAGACACAGTGAACTTGACTGGGGTCTTCACCAGAAGCCAGGGAAAGCTCGTAGTGAGCTGCAGCCTCAATCAGCTCTGCGTCGTCCTCTGAGGAGGAATCAGAAACACAGAATCATCAGGACTCATCTGGACCACGAGACCCACAGAGCAGCGCTGGTCCACTACTACGTACCTCCGGGAACGCTACTCAGCCCAGAGGAAGATGAGGAGGCCATGGGGGAGGATGTGGAGGGTGCTGAAGAGGTATGTGCTGGAGCAGAAGATGAAGGGCCTATCTTCTTCTGGTCCGACTCCAGCACATACCTCTTCAGGTAGTCCATGCTGGAGCCCACGGATTTAACCTGGGCCTTCCTCAGCCACGTCCTGTAGCTGTGGAGAGACGAAGCCTCGTTACGTGACCACAGGAAACGCCTCACAGTGACTGTTGGATCACGACTCGCTCGGTGACTCACCTCTGCACTTCGGCGTTCGAGGACTCATAGAAGGCCCGGTAGGTGAGTCCGGCGTGGTCGCCGAATCCCACCAACCGTCCATCCAGCGCTCCCTCCGAGGAGCCGTCCACCGTCCTCCTCTGGCTGACCGCCGTGTTCACCTCGGGGAACAGCCTGGCGTACCGCCACAGAGCGTCTTTGTTCTGCATCAGAGCCCCGGTGTTGCAGTCCCCTGCCCGTCGCGCCTTGCTATGGTCAGCCACGATCATGACCAGGTAGCCGATGTCGTCGCTGGCCAGCCAGTGGAAGGTCTGCCCCCTGTACTTGCCAAGCTGGATCTCAAAACGGCTGAGAAGCAGCTTGGTGTCGATGCAGTCCCCTCCACCGGCGGCCCAAAGTTGATTGTTTTTTTTAGCTCTGTCTTTGTCAAAACTCAATGTGTGTGTATGTGGAAATTTCTAGAAATTATACCGAATTACAATTTTTTAAAATTCTCTCAAAGTAAATATGTTAAAGTAAACTTGTACCAACCAATTTCCACCAATGACGCAGTGACCAGGGAGTTGAGGAGCCAGTCCTCTGAAACTCCGTGTCACGCAGAACCCCTCAACTGTCAATCAATCTGTATTGTAACTGCATGTCTCAAATAACAGTCCCAAAATGTTTCTGAAACTTGAACAAATACATGAAAACTGTGCTCACTCTCAAAATGCTCATTTGACCTAATAAAGAACAGAGATGTGTTAACTTTTGAAACTTTAAATAATTGTGCTACGTTAAAAGTACTACATCCCCCGGTAATATTGCAGTTATTTAATAATACATGCAAAATGAAAGAGAAAAAGTCAAATTCTTATTATTTTTTAAAACCAAATTACAATAATCTTTCCTTTTTCTCTTGTGACTCCTCCCTTCCACGAGGGGTGGGTCCTGTTGGCCCCCTCCCTTCCACTAGGGGTGGGTCCTGTTTGCTTTTTCTTTTGTCCTTCAGGCTGTTCATCAGTTGATGAGCCTCACCTGAGCCTGGAGGTGCTATAAAAAGGCAACACCTGAAGACAGAGGTTGCTCGCTTGAATGTTGGCTGCTCGCCACCACAGCCCCTTGGTTTTGTTTGTGTGGGTAACCTAGTTGGTTTATTCCTTGAAGTCTATTGGAATTAGAACAACTTTATTACAGCCCAGTGGGGAAACTCAATTGCCCCCAAAAATTAATAGATAGTGTTGATTAAAAAATCAAACTGCGTGAGAGTTTTGGATTCTGTATTTGCTTATCCGTGCAAAATCAAGCTTTCGGACGTCCTTAAAGCCTTCTGAGCTACTGAAGTGATCCAGAATTTTGTTTTCTCAAGATGAACTTCTTTGACGTAAAATGGATTTAGAGCGGTCTGGTCCACCGTGTTTTGTCAGTTCTACTGGTTTAGAATTG
This sequence comes from Pseudoliparis swirei, assembly GCF_029220125.1. NCBI lineage: Eukaryota > Metazoa > Chordata > Actinopteri > Perciformes > Liparidae > Pseudoliparis > Pseudoliparis swirei. The sequence continues at coordinate 26,829,175 of NC_079392.1, read as the reverse complement.
TTTGCAAGTTCCGATTCTGAGTCTACAAAAAAAAGAGCATGTAACTTATTTGCAATAGTTTCATGATCAGAGATGGGTTTGTTGTTTATTCAGTTCCTTTATTATTTAAGGGGAAATGGAGTCTCGGTCTCTGTGTTCAAATTATACTCGGTACAGTATGAAGGGAGCTAGTCCTCTGAAACTCCGTGTCACACAACAACCACAACAATCTGTATTGTAACTGCAACTCAAATATTCAGATTCACTGGTGAATACGACTCCGTACAGAAGCTAAGGGCACTCTACCTTCTGCTTCACCTGGACCTTAACGTTACTGGGATGTCATGCAATATCAGACATTTTATCTTCCACCATTACAAACATCTGAAACGGTCCCCAAATGTTCCTGAAACTTGAACAATGATGACATGAAAACTGTGCCAGCTATCAAAATGTTAATTTGGCCCAATAAAGAACAGATGTGTTAACTTTTGAAACTTTAAATAATTGTTCTACTTTTTTTTCTTTTTTTAAAAAAGTATGTCCAGTAGTCACTATGGGCCCAAAGTTGAGTGTTTTGTTTGCTCCGTCCTTGTAAAACCCCATGTGTATTTGGAAATTTAAAAACATTAGACTAAATTAAAAATGTTTTTCTTTCTCTCAAAGTAAATCTACTAAAGTAAACTTGTACCAACCAATTTCAACCAATGACGCAGTGAACAGGGAGTTGAGGAGCCAGTCCTCTGAAACCCCGTGTCACGCAACACCCCTCAACCATCAATCAATCTGTATTGTAACTGCTCAACTCAAATAGCAGTCCCAAAATGTTTCTGAAACTTGAACAATGTATTAGTATTTTTTGCTCTGTCAAAACCCCATTTTGTGTGTATGTGGAAATTTCTAGATATTTTAAAAGTTTTTCCACGAAAATACAATTTCTTTCTCTCAAAGTAAATATGCTAACGTGAACCTGTACCAACCAACGACGCAATGACCAGGGAGCTGTAAGGAGCTTTCCTCTGAAACTCCGTGTCACGCAAACACTTACTTCACTCTCATACCCTGCCAGCAGTGTTGCCAGGTCCGCGGTTTTCCCGCGGAATTGGGCTACTTTTGAAGTGTTGCCGCGGGTTGAATTTTTTGTCCGCTGGTTTGGGTAGACCTATTTTGCATGCCAATTACATGAATATCTTTAAATAAAAATCCATATTTTAAATGAAATTTATTTCTACCAAAATCCTACCAAACTGACTCCAGATCAGCACATACACACTTTATTTATGATAATATACTGTATCTAATTACACAAGGCCATTTTAGGACCTAGGTGAAATAACTGTTTAGGGAAAACTGCATTTAATGCTGGCATACTAAACATTTGGTGTTACTTTGTAGATATTACAATACAGTTGGCAATGATAGCAATGCTGTTGGACTTTAAAAGCAGTGTATATGGTTTGGCACGGGCATATTTTGAGTTCTGATTTTGGGCTGGTTTGATTGGCCATTGGGCTGGTTTTGATTGGCCATTGGTCTGGTTTTGGGCTGGTTTTATTGGCCATTGGGCTGGTTTTGATTGGCCATTGGGCTGGTTTTGTCACACAGACCTGCCAGGTTCCGTCAGTCTGCAGCGTACAGTCTTATATGGCCCGGTTTAGACCAGATAATCTCTTTGTCTGCCGTATATCCTGGAGAGCTGGAAATGTAGAACATTTGTCATTTTAAAGCGTGTATAGCATTTTAATTCTGAGTCTGATTACTGAATGGGCTGCATCTTCACCGTGGATGGGTTGAGTCCCTTCAGATGCGGCTGCTGGAGGGTCAGAGCTGTCGATGGGTGGTTGGCAGTACGCTGATTGGGGCTGGAGAGGCTGGGTGGTGGTCTTTGGGGCGGCGGTCAGGTATGGGACAGTTGCTTACCTTATCGAGTCTGGATGGGATTCTTTCCTCTGGTTGGCTAAAAGCTGTAAGCTGGTCGATATTGCCGACCGTCTTGCTTTTATCCTTGGCCAAATGTACAAGTTTCATTGATTACCGTGACGGTAAATGGACCCAACATATCACTCCATTTCCCATCTCTGCTCTACACGGATGTTCTTTTTTAAGACCAAGTCCCCGACACTAAAATGATCCTCCCATCCACTTTCCAGCTTCCATTTACGGATCTTCTTCTGACTTTAGTGCACTTTTTCTTTTCCTCTTGCGCTCTGGTTGGTGCGTCAGTCCTGGGAAGATTTGCTCTCTCATTGCTAAGTTTGAGTTGTCAGTCACCTGAAGTAAAACAACAAGTGGTTATATTACAAGCCAGTTATCAAAGTAATCCCAACCCCTTCACTCCAAAATAAAGGGAGCCACTTACCTCGTACTCCTTTGACACCTCCGAGGGATATCTGGCCTCTCTTCCAAACATTAAATAATATGGATTATGCTGGGTGGTTCATTGCTTTTTGGTTCTCAGGCCAAACATTGTAGCCTGAGGTAGTCATCCCATTTTTTGGGGATTTCTTTTGCCGAGTTTGCAGTGAAATCTGAAATATTTAACATCATTGCAATATTTCATGTCAAAAATATTAATATAATCTATTGTTGGATGTCAATTTCTGAAAATGCATCTCACCTCCTTATCGTGCCATTAAGCTTCTCAACCAAACCCTTCGTTTGTGGATGATATGATGAACTGAAGCTTCTTTTAGTGCCGATGGCTTCATGGAGTCTGGCATTCACTTTAAATTATTTAGCTTAACACAAGGCGGCATTTACAGTGTCGCTTGATAACGGCTGTTTGTCATTCCGTTACCTGATTTTTAAACTCTGTCCCCTGGTCTGTAAGCAGTCTCTGAGGTGCACCAAATGAATATACAACATCAATGATACAATTCGTCACCAGCTCTGCTGATTTATTCTTCAGTAGGCTTCTGCCCACTGTGACATAACCATCACACTGATGCCCACCCTCTGTTACAGTGAGCTTCATGAGGTCCATTCCAACCAGCTCAAATGGATCTTTAACCTGAAAGAGTTGAACGATAATGAGACATCTGTATGAAGGAACTGCTATGAAATCACATTTAGCTGCATGGGACATTGATCTGGACGATACCCTCACCTCTATTGGGTTATATTGAGTCTTTTCTTTCAGACTGGCTCTTTTTGCCTGGAGTCTGGACACTGAGCAACCTGCAGGCTAAAGATATTCACGCTAACTGTGTGTAGGCCTTTGGTTTAGCACAAACGGTAAACTTAAAAGTAAAGGAGATTTTATTTCCAAATATTTCATTACATTATTTGACAGATTTTTAGAAGACCTTATTGTAACAAGATGGCGATAAATTGCGGCAATCGGCTTCCCAGCCAATAATAGCGGCTGATAACCGCATGTGTCTTCTCACCAGTGGGAGTCTCTGTCGCTGCAGTGCAGTTCCTCAACCTGATTTGCCACCGTTAGAACCACCTTTGCTAAATGTTCTTTTACTTTTCTACTTCTGCAAATGTAATGCAGTACTCCATCTGTTTAAGGGTTAGGGGTGTATAGTAGTACTACTTGACCTCGAGCACACATGTAGAAGCTCTTCTCTTGATGGTATACCCCTGATGTTTTGTAAGATTATGCGACCTGTCGTCCAGCGCTCCCTCCGAGGAGCCGTCCACGATCCTACTCTGGGTGACCGCCTTGTCCACCTCGCTGAACATCCTGGCGTACCGCCACAGAGCATCTTTGTTCTGCATCAGGGCCCGGTGCTGCAATCCCCCACCTGTCGCGCCTTGCTGTGATCAGCCACAATCATCACAAGGTAGCCCGTGTCGTTGCTGGCCAGCCAGTGGAAGCTCTGCCCTCTGTACTTACCAAGCTGGATCTCAAAACGGCTGAGAACCATCTTGGTGTCGGTGCAGTTCCCTCCACCGGCGGCGACCCGATCCCGGGCGTCCTGCGTGACGACCGGTTGATTTTTCGGCCTCCCGACACGGACTCCTTCCTGCTGACGGCAGAAAGCCTCGGCCTCAGGAGAGTGTCTCAGCACCAGCTCATTTGACTCTGTCCGCTTAAAAGCCGGTGCGTAATCTATCTGTTCATGGAGAAGAGACGGGAGGAAGACCCAATGAGAACAGCGGTAACGCAGCAGTAATATAACTATAATCATCACAAAACGCATGTAAAATAACTTTTTTGTCACTGTTAAGCATTAAAGTAAAGTAGATATTAAACCAGTAGTTATACAGTATAACACGGCAATATTGCACATTGTAGTCCGTCAACTTTAGATATTAAACCAGTAATTATATTGTCCTCCGGTAGACGGGAAAGGGCGGTTCGTTCAGTTACCTGCTCAGGTAAGAGTTCATACAGTTTCAGAGTGTTTCTTTACCGTTATAAAGCTGTCCGTTCTCTAGCAGGAATGTTGCTGCGTGTATCGCTGGTGTTTTCCCGCTAGTGTCGGACTGAGCGCTGTCCACCTGGAGAATGAGGGAGGTGCTTCACCGTCGCGGGTTTCCACTCAGCAGCCAATCAAAAGCTCACGTTAATTTCACTTTTGAGGAGACCGTCCAATGATGATGTATTGGGCACAGCAATCAGGGGAGACCGAGCCAATCTGAGGCGAGGGCAGGCTTCCCTGGGAAGGGCAGAGTAGGACCCAGGGAGGCCTGAAGGACCCTGTAAGGGCACAAAGATGACACGCAACACGTGGGTTAAAAAGTGACGCAATGCTCAGGCGGCCCCTGCTGGCCAAGCATCTGTCAAAAGCAGGGGTCCATCTAAAAAGCAAGACCTGCAGCGCCATGGAGGACCCTTGACTGACAGGTAGAGCAAGTGGAGTGAAGAAACCCACGCTTGACCCGTCTGAAGTCAGCAACTACAGACCGGTCTCTCTTCTTCCTTTTCTCTCCAAAACTCTGGAGCGAGCTATCTTGAGCCAAGTGTCCTCTATCTCCACAGTAACAGCCCTCTTGACCCTCACCAGTCTGGATTCAAGGCCGGCCACTCAACAGAGACTGCCCTCCTTGCTGTCTCTGAGCAGCCTCACACTGCTAGAGCATCCTCTCTCCTCCGTCCTTATCCTTCTAGACCTTTCTGCAGCATTTGACACCGTGAACCACCAGATCCTTATCTCTTCTCTTCAGGAAATGGGGATCTCAGGCACTGCACTCGCGCTTTTCTCTTCCTACCTTAACGACCGCACTTACCGGGTAACTTGGAGAGGATCTGTGTCTGATCCTTGTCCTCTCACTACTGGGGTTCCTCAAGGCTCCGTCCTGGGTCCCCTGCTCTTCTCTCTGTACACAAATTCTCTCGGCTCTGTTATTCGTTCGCATGGCTTCTCCTACCATAGCTATGCTGATGACACCCAACTGATCTTCTCGTTTCCACCGAAACACGGGTGGCGGCGCGAATCTCTGCCTGTCTGACCGACATCTCTCAGTGGATGTCTGCTCACCACCTGAAGATCAACCCTGACAAGACTGAGCTACTATTCCTTCCAGGGAAAGGCTCCCCCACCCATGACCTGACTACCACCTTCAACAGCTCTGTGTTGGCCCCTACCCTGACTGCCAGGAACCTCGGGGTGACACTAGACAGTCAAATCTCCCGGACAGCCAACATCGCTGCGACGACACGTTCCTGTAGGTACATGCTGCACAACATCAGGAGAATACGGCCTCTTCTTACTCAGAAGGCGGCACAGGTTCTGGTCCAGGCTCTGATCATTTCACGCCTTGACTACTGCAACTCCCTCCTGGCTGGTCTACCTGCTAAGGCCATCCGACCTCTGCAGCTCATCCAGAATGCAGCAGCTCGACTGGTCTTCAGTCTCCCGAAATTCACCCACACCACTCCGCTCCTTGGATCTCTCCACTGGTTACGGTGGCTGCCCGCATCCGCTTCAAAACACTGGTTCTGGCGTACCATGCTCTAGACGGATCGGGCCCGTACATCCGGGATATGGTCACACCGTACACCCCGGCACGTTCGCTCCGCTCAGCAACAGCCAACCGACTTGTGCCTCCTGCACCTCGAAATCCAGACTGTTTGCTGTCCTGGCTCCTCAGTGGTGGAATGAGCTCCCCACTGACATCAGGACAGCAGAAAGTCTCTACATCTTCCACCTGAGACTGAAAACACATCTTTTCCAACTATCTGGATTAAAACACCGATTTGCACTTCAGTGGCACTGGGATGGCACTTATTGTGGTGCTTTTGTGGTTCGACTGAGTTGAGGAAGTGTTGCTTCCTGAGTTCTTGTTGTTCTTGGTTTGTACTCTTGGTTGAATGCACTAATTGTAAGTCGCTTTGGATAAAAGCGTCTGCTACATGACATGTAATGAGCAGGAGAGCTGTCAGCAGAGGGCGTCAGAGCCCCTGAATGTTCTTGACCTCCCCCTGCTGGTGGAGGACATTGCCTGCTGCCGCCAACCTCACCACCTCCCAATGCAAATTCATTTACCCAGCATTCATATATTCTGAATATGATGCATGAAGCACAAATACAAGCGTTTATTTAAATAACAAATATCTTTATTTCACACATAATTTATAAAATAAACTTAAAGACAAATTACACACACATTAAATCACACACACAATTACAATTTACTTTTGCAGGAGTTGCAGGTCCTCTGCCTCCAGCACCTGTCAGGCTGCCTGGAACGAATCTATATTGACCCCCCTCCTCTCTGTGAGCCACTGCTCCACTGTTCTGCCTTGTGGGTCTGACTTCTGGCAGAATGTCTCCCTGTTCAGTATGGAGTGTCCAGTGGCTCTGGTCCTCCTCTCCCCACACTTGGGACAGGTCCGGGACTTGGGGGGGGAACGTGCCACTCAGCATCTGTTGCCTTCTTATTTTAAGGCGCCAAATGGTGGTCCTGGGCACCCCCCTGACCTTCAGCCAGTCCTCCAGAGTCCCCCCATGCTCACCTGTGACCTCACAATAAACATCATGTTTAAATGCAAAGTGTTCAGGGGTGAGCACAGATGAGCCACAGTGAGGACAGGAGGAGGGCGGCCGATGCAGCACAGGCTGCTCCATGAAGTCCTCCATCTGAGGAGGGGAACAGGTCCTGCCCTGGCTGGACGTCCCGGGCTGGACAGAGTCAGACAAAGTCTGGAGAGGAAGGTCCAAGGAGGAGGGCCGATGCAGCACAGGCTCCACCAAGTCCTCCAACTGAGGAGGAGAGGCGCTGCCCTGGCTGGACGTCCCGGGCTGATACATCAAATCCTCCAACTGAGGAGGAGAGGCGCTGCCCTGGCTGGACGTCCCGGGCTGGACAGAGTCAAAGCTGAGAGTGAGAGGAAGGTCCCTCTCAGAAGCCTGAAATTCCCTGGAAGCAATAAGAAGAAAAAGTGGGACTCAAATATGATTTTAGTATAAAGGACCATCTGCTCCTCAACAGTCTCTTGTAGTAGATCTACATGGAGCAACAAGAGCAAATCAGTAGAGCGAACGTACCAAAATATATGCTAACAGTTGAACTCGTGTGGTTCAGTTGAACTCTGTCAGCAGCTGAGAGAATGGAGAAGTTCCCCCCCCACACACACACCTCAGCTTCACCTCTCCGCCTCCTCCCTCTTCTTCTCCTGCAGCCAGTCCTCCACGCTCTGGCCACCGGATGAGGTCTGGCAGAAGTGGAACATCGTTTTCAGCTTCCTGCTGTGGAAGCGGCTGTGACCAAAGGCCTTGGTCTTTGGCTGCTTGCAGAGGCTGCAGGTGCAGGAGAAGGGCGCGTTGATCTTAAAGACCACGCCCTTTCTCTCTGCCTCCTGCCTCCTCTGCTCCAGCTGCCTCCGCTTCCACAGCGTCGTCTTGGGCAGGCGAGGAGGTGGAGGAGGTCCGCTGGCCTCCTCTGTGGGGAGATGTGGACCGGCGGCAGGAGCAGCAGCCTCAGTGGTGGGGGGAGCAGCTGCTGGTAGGACCAGGGTCTGGGAGCCGCCTGCTACGGACTGGTCCAGGGTGAGGCCCTCTGGGACACCTCTGGATGGCAGTACCGGGGCCACCAGAGGAGCGCTGGCGGATGCCACAGTGCCCTGTAGGACGTCACGCTCCTTGCCCCCATTCGTCCAGTTGTACCTAGAATTCATACAGGATTAACACCTTGAAGACGTAACTGTGTTACAGGAGACATCTTAGTTGAGTGTGATACTCACCACTGGGTGAGTGTACTCTGGTTGACCTCAAACAGCTGGAGCTTCTGTTTGAGGATCAGGCTGGCCAGCACGCTGTCTCTGATGACGGAGTAGCTCCTGAGGATCAGAGTCCAGCGGCTGATCCGAGCTCCTGCCAGAGAGCAGCTCTGGGGATGGAGCCGACACAGCCGGATGAAGAGGGCCTCCACCAGCCTGCTGGTGTCGGGCCTCGTGGAGGGCCCGCTGGCCTGACTGTGGAGACACCTGCAGAGAAACAGGAAGTCAGAGGAGGAGCCACTGAACTCCGATTCACTTTACAAGCAGACCCTAATATCGCTTACCTATTCAGGCTCTCCACACCCAGAGTGGAGTCATTGGGTGCGTGGGTCGGGGCAGACTTGGCCTTCTTGAAACGGCCCTTAGTGAGCTTGGCCCTGTAACGCTCGGGGTAGTTCACAGGGGCCTTGTCTCCCTCTGGGAGTTGCTCCCACAAGGCCAAGAGATGCCCCTCACGTGCCACTGTGAGCCGTACCGTCACAGCCACCCCCACCAGACATCGGACCAGGTTCAGCACATGCTGGTACCCCGGTAAGCCAGCTGGGCCAACGCACTCCTACAGAGGGCAGGAGGACCTGTTTCATTCATCGTGAGGCTTTGAGGACGGAGGTGAAGGACAAAGGTCAAAGGATCACGTACCAGCTCCGTGGCAGCACTTTGGATGTCAGCTAGCGGTCGGGGCTGTGAGGCGGCTGTCAGGGAATACTCATCAGGAGACGGGTAGCCCTGGAAGCCCTCATCAACCCCTTCCTCCACCATCTCCTCCTCCGTCTCCTCCTCTGGTATCTCCTGCAGCGCCCGGCCGGTCTGGGAGTACAGGTAGTTGACCCCGATCAACTCTCCTGTGGCAGGACAGAAAACCAGATTAAGAACAGTCAAATGTCCTCGCACCTCCTAAACTCCTCCCTCAGCAGGTACCTGTGTAGTCCATGGTCCGGGTGTAGGTGTGAAGCAGCCTCATCCTGGCCAGGCGTTGGGACAGCTGGTTCACACAGTGCACGAGCTCGCTGCTGTAGCTGCGCTGGTGCTGCTGCTGGTACTGCTGCGGCTGCTGCTTCTGCTTGTAGCTCCGATCCACCGCGGCACGCATGCGGTCCTCGTTCCACCGCGTCAGGCCCTCCAGCAGGTAAATCTGGAAGTGCATGGCGTTGGCACTGGTTCCTGGACCGTGACAGAAGAGTGAGGTGAGAAGAGACTCTCAGAGAACATTAACTTGTGAGGCTCCAGACACTCACCAGGGATGAACCTGTTGAGGTGGAGGTGGAACGACTCCAGGGAGGTGGAGCCGCGGGCGCAGCGGTACAGCGGCAGGCTGACTCCTCCCCGGGTCAGCCAGCCCGTCCTGGTGTACAGCTGCAGCCCCGGTGGGTCCTGGAGGCACTGCACGTGGTGGCGCTGGGTGCTCCAGATGCCCTTCACCCTCTCCTAGTCCAGCAGCAGGATGCCCATGGTGTCCTTGGCCGCCTTGAAGTGGTGGCCGAGTGACTTTTTCTTTGCTCCGTCCCGATGCGCGCAGACCGGCGTCGGAGCTCTGCGGACATATTGAGCACCCCTGCATTCAAACATTGAATGGCCAAGTTTTTTTCAGCGTGAGAAATACGATGTGTGCGCGCACCACACTTTGGGAATCCCTGTGTTAGAGCACTACCCAGGGATGCCAAACTACATGCCTCCCAAAGCAGCCCAAAGACGGTGGATGATCTTTGAGACGTATTGGAAAACCACCAGGTCACAGTGGAGCTGATGCGGAGCAGTCGGCAAGAGGTAAACAAGCCAAGGTGGACTAAGGACCCCGTGACTCCACCACCACTACACCGCCAGATTCCACAAGTGGGACAGGCCCGACCGCCGCCCCAGCGTCGACCCCTCGTGAATCCGGACCGCCGGAAGTGCTTCACCTGTGGCCAAGAGGGCCCCTTAGCTTTGAATTGTCCGGTGAATGACGTCTTGATGCCGACGGCAGGCTCATCAGATCCACAACAGATGGCCGGCAGCTACCTAACCACTTGCTGGGCCCATGAGGGCGCAAGGGCCCCAAAACTTCCCGTCAGAATAGAGGACGAGGATGCAGAAGCCCTACTGGACTCGGGAGTGCTGTCACTCTCTTACGACCGGGCTGACAACTGGCACCGGGGCCCCTATCCCAGTCTCCTGTGTCCATGGGGATTCGCGGAATTATCCCACCACCCACATTAAGGTTCAGACCATAATGTGAACTTTTGAAGTCATGGCGGGAGTGGTAGAAAATTTGACGGTACCAATGCTGATTGGTCGGGACTGCCCCATATTCTGGCGTTTGTGGGCCGACAGGATGACGAGCAACAGGAGAAACCGAAAAAACAGACCTCGGAGCACCCAGAATACCAAATTGCTACATGCCTGTGCAGCACCATCTAGCCCGACTGGTTCATCAGCAGAGCAAACGGACGAGGAAGCCCAGGCCCCAGCAGAGGCCCCAGCAAGGGAGGACCCACCACCGACTGAGGCCTCATCAAACGAAGTGTTTTCTGAGTTCCCCATGGCCGAAGAGGAAAATGCTGTCGGCCCAGGACAGTTTGGGTCCGCACAGTTGGAAGACCCCAACCTTGAACAAGCCAGACAGAACCTGACGGTGATCGAGGGGAATCCTGCAGAAGGGGTGAGTGTTACCCCCTTCCCCCATTTCTCTGTGAAAAATGGACTCCTGTATAGGGTAGCTAAGCTGGGGGAACTTGTTGTTGAACAGTTGTTGGTCCCTAAACGCTATGTTCCAAAAGTGTTGTACTTGGCCCATTCACACCTGTTGGGAGCTCATCTGGGAGTAGAGAAGACCTATGACAGAATCCTGGGCCGCTTCTACTGGCCAGGCGTGAAGAGGGCTGTCCAGGACATACGTTTTATGAAAAGACACTTTATTTTGCGCTACGTCTCTGAGTCTCCTGATTTTATACCGAATCACACCTCCAAGTCCCCCGGGTTGCCACAACATATAGAAACCACGTTAACAAACGGCATCACAACTTACAACATGTGTTTGGATTCTATCAGAGGACTGACATCCGCTGGGAGACGGGCAGCTGCTGCAGACGCAGCAGGTTGACTCCTCTGGGCAGGTGGAGCTACGTCATAATGATAAAAAGGAAAACTAATTTAATGATTTTGTCTGTTAAATGCAATAACAAAGACACAGTAAACTGGATTGTGGGGTCTTCACCTGAAGCAATTGAAAGCTCGTAGTGAGCTACAGCCTGAATGAGCAACACAGAGAATCATCAGGACTCATCTGGACCACGAGACCCACAGAGCAGCGCTGGTCCACTACTACGTACCTCCGAGAACGCTACTCAGCCCAGAGGAAGATGAGGAGGCCATGGGGGAGGATGTGGAGGCAGGGTTTTTCCTGGGTCAAAATGGGTCTTCGGTGCTCCCAAAAACCGTCTATTTGTGCAGGTCAGGCTGTTGAGTGTGTGACCAGCAGCTGGCCGCTCGGTCCATTCGCACACCTCACAGTTGCGTATTAATCAGACAAGAAGACACGCTTATCAACTCCAGTGTTTCCCCTACCATTATAACAGGGTGAACACCCCCCCCCCCCCCCCCCGGCAACAACTCATCTCGGCTCGTGCGCGCCAGAGCTCCGATGCCGGCGCGCGCCTCGCTCAGCGGTGATGCGCGCACACAGCTTAGGGCACCAACATGGCTAGCGGCACTAGTCCCGCCCCCCTGAAGCTGTAAACCTAGGGGAAACACTGAACTCGATTACTATTGATCAAAACAGAACGAGGGTTCGGCTGTCATACCTGCAAACTTGTCACCTTTCGGTGAAATTCACCTTTTTGAACTCAAAATAGGTCATCCACGTGAATCGTGGAGATCCGAAGAGTTTTTGTTTTCGGGGGTCACCTGGCCCGCTGCCGTTGAGATTGCAGTGAGACGCGGAGAAAAGTGTGAAGTGGTGCTCTTCGCAATAAAACATCTTTGATGGGACGTGTCGCGTCTCGGCCAATCAGCGTTCAGATGTCTTCAGCGTTTGGGGGTTCAGGTTAGCTTGAATGTTAGCCCGCTACATCTACTCCTGTCACGCTGCACGGTGTAGCGATGCTAACAAAGTACCCGTACGTTAAACACGATGTGATTTAGCATATTTTTAGTATCAATACTTCATTAAGAGAGCGATCAGAGCGCACGCGCTGCTCCGTGTCGAGCTGTCTGCGCACACTGCGCTGCGCAGCTCACAGCCAGAGAAGAGGCGGAGCTTAGAGACTTCGGCTTAAACAATAAAAAGATGCCAGAAGTGAAATGTTTGTCTGTAAAGTTGTGTAACTCTCCAGCTGCTCATCCTGATGAACTGTGGATCATCTGGTCAGAGACTAACGGCCTCATAGTGTATAATCAATGCTATGATGGAACCATGTAGTTTCATTCATATCTGGCTGTATGAATACTCATATTACTGTCATTTGTTAAGTGTTGAACAAGTTGGTAAAAAGTGAACCATACAGATGTTTTATTTATTACTATTATAGATAAATATACCAGTCTCGTATTTATGGTACCATATTGTTTGTATGGTGTATTGAATTCTGGTATCGGGTATCATGATATTTATGGCAGGTATGTAATATGTATAGAAGTTATAATATGAGTATCGTGACAAACAGGTAGAGACAGAACAGATTCATGGGAGAAGTCCATGAGGACTATTCAGGCAAAAAAAAAGGAAGTTGGTTCATGAATGACTTTAACCATATTATATATAATGACAATGTATATGTGATGATTCAGTTTAGTTATGGTTTTGTTGTGTGCCTTTTTGTGTTTTTCTTCTGTCTCCTCCTCCCTTCTCTGTTTTCCTCTGCAGGCCTGGTGTGTGACAGGGAGTTGGCTGGCTCCTCCCAGCAGCAAGCGAGGCACACCTGTTTCCACTCACCTAATCACCTGTGTATAAAGGCCTAGTCCTCTTGCCACTTCCCTACCAGATAATTCCTTGTGTTCGACCCTACGGTGTGTCTCGCTGCTATCCTGGGTTTTGCCTCCTGTCTCTGACGTCTCCGTGCCAGCCAGCTTCCTGCCTCCACTGCCTTTTTCTTTGCCTCTGCTTATCTAAGAATAAACTTTTGCTTGTGATCATCTCTCTAAGTCTTTTGCTTTGGGGTCCAGTATCTCTAGGCCGTAACAGAATTATCTGGCCAAAGTATGGACCCGCAGAGACTGAGAGAATTAAGCAGGCTCTTTCCTCACAAGGAGCTCGTGTGGGCAGCACGAACGAGCTCTGCAAGGAATCATGGAATCCTCCAGAACCTTGATGCCGGTGTAACTCAGCTCAGCAGCCGCCTGACCCAGTTTTCCACCCAGCTCAACGTTCTGACGGCTCCAGCTCCTGCTTCACCGCCTCCAGCTCCAGATATTCAAGTCATTCATCCCGGCCAACCCGTGAACCATTCATCCCCACCCCTGTGAGGTATTCAGGTGATTCAGGGACATGCAGTCAGTTTCTTCACCAGTGCTCCCTAGTCTTTGATCAGCAGCCTTTAACTTACTCCTCTGACAGAACTAGGATAGCTTTCGTTATGAGTTTGTTATCGGGTAAAGCGTCTGCATGGGCGGTGGTCATAGCCAAGGGTAATCCAGCTATCTATAACTCCTTTCCTGTGTTTGAGACCGAAATGCTTAACGTTTTTGACCACCCGCTTCAGGGTAAGGAGGCCGGTAATCGACTCCTTTCTTTACATCAGGGTTCAGAGTCAGTCTCTACATACTCCATTGATTTCCGCATTCTTGCAGCAGAGAGCGGGTGGGGTGAGGCGGCTCTACAGACAGTTTTTCCGTGGATTAAACGAGGAGTTAAAGGACGAGCTAGCTGCTCGAGATGAGACCTCGTCCCTTGAGGAATTAATCTCTTTAGCCATTCGCTTAGATAATCGCCTTGAGAGGCGTAGGGAGAGAACAGGCAAGCAGAGATTCCTCCCCTTTTCCCAACCCAAGTCACCACGTCCGGCTGGACAGTCTGCACCTCCTAACCCACGCCTGGAGCCTTTTCCTACGGGACCCACTTCCATCAGCCTCCTCATCTCTAAGCCCAGAGGAGCCTATGCAGCTTGGGAGAATGAGGCTCTCACCTGCCGAACGTGAACGCCGCTTCCTCCAGAAGCTCTGCATATACTGTGGCCAGGCTGGCCACATTCGAGCCAACTGTTCCGTCCTGCCAAAGAGCAGGCTCATCAGCCAGGGAGGGCGCTGGTGAGCCATACATCCGTCTCCCTGCCCTCGTTAATCGCCTCCAGTTAAAGGGTACTGTTTCCTGTGCACAAGTTTCCTTCCTCCAAGTCTTAGTAGATTCAGGGGCTGACGAGAACTTTATTGACTCTGATGTTGTTTTCCAGTCAAATCTTCCTCAGAACCCCTTCCCGAGCCCAAGGACATTTTTTCTCTTGATGGTAGACTTCTAGCCCGTGTAACTCACCGTACTGCCCCAGTGTCACTGTTACTCTCAGGTAATCATCATGAGACCATTTCCTTTATCTCATTCCTCACCCTTGCTCCGCTTGTGTTAGGTCTCCTGGCTTAAACTCCACAACCCACACATAGACTGGACCACCTTATCCATCATCAATTGGAGTTTGTTCTGCCACTCTCACTGTTTGCACTCTGCCATACCCACCACTGTTACTTCCAAACCTGTTCCCCCTAAGCCTGTTGACCTCACGTCAGTTCCCTCGGAGTATCATGACCTCCAGGAGGTTTTCAGCAAGGATCGTGCCCTGTCTCTACCACCTCACCGACCTTATGACTGTGGCATTGACTTGCTCCCCGGTGCTCCCTTGCCTTCGAGCAGACTATATAATATCTCCAGGCCTGAAAGGGAAGCCATGGAGACTTATATCACTGACTCTGTTGCTACTGGTCTCATTCGCCCTTCTCGCTCTCCATTGGGGCAGGGTTTTTTTTGTTGCCAAGAAGGATAAGACTCTACGCCCTGTATTGATTTCAGGGCTTGAATGACATCACAGTGAAGAATAAATATCCTCTCCGCTCATAGATTCAGCTTTTGGTTGCTTCCATCAAGCCACCATCTTCTCAAAGTTGGACCTCCGAAATGCCTACCACCTAGTAAGGATAAGGGAGGAGACGAGTGGAAGACTGCATTTAAGACTCCCTGGGACATTTTGAGTATCTTGTTATGCCTTTTGGGTTAACTAACGCCCTGCTGTGTTTCAGGCACTCATTAATGATGTCCTTCGTGATATGCTTAACAGATTTGTCTTTGTTTATCTTGATGATATCCTCATTTTCTCTCGTGACCCCCAAGAACATGTCCAACACACAAGGTTGGTGCTGCAGAGACTGCTAGAAAACAGACTTTATGTGAAGGCTGAGAAGTGTGCATTTCATGTTTCCTCTGTTTCATTCCTGGGTTTTGTGGTCGAGAAGGGGCAGGTCAGAGCCGACCCTGCCAAAGTCATGGCAGTGGCCGAATGGCCCACTCCTACAACGAGAAAGCAACTCCAAAGGTTCCTTGGTTTTGCCAATTTTTACCGCAGGTTTATTCGTGACTATAGTCGAGCAGCCGCCCCACTCACCAAGCTCACCTCAGTTAAAGTTCCCTTTGTGTGGTCATCTGCAGCTGAGGCTGCTTTTGCTAGGTTGAAGTGTTTGTTTTCCTCTGCTCCTGTGTTGTCTCATCCTGATTCTTCAGCTCCTTTCGTAGTCGAAGTGGATGCCTCCGACACTGGTGTCGGGGCAGTCCTCTCCCAGCGCTCAGCCTCCGACCAGAAGTTGCATCCCTGCGCCTTCTTTTCCGCCGGCTCTCCCCGGCAGAAAGGAACTATGATGTGGGCAACCGGGAGCTGCTGGCAGTAGTCTTAGCCCTACAGGAATGGAGGCACTGGCTGGAGGGCACGACTCACCCTTTGTGGTATGGACTGACCACAGAAACTTATCGTATCTCCGTTCTGCTCGTAGGCTCAACTCTCGCCAGGCTCGGTGGGCGCTTTTTCTGGGCCGGTTCAGCTTCACCCTCACCTATCGGCCAGGCTCACGGAACGTCAAGGCGGATGCCCTGTCACGTCAGTTCGCTCCTCCGGTTGAGGAGTCCTCTGTGGGGACCATTCTGCCATCCTCCTGTGTGGTGGGAGCAGCCAGGTGGGAAGTTGAGAGGGTGGTCCAGGAGGCACAAGAGGACCATCCAGCTCCTGAGGATTGTCCACCGGGTCGGATGTTCGTTCCACCGCACGCCAGATCTTCAGTGCTCCAGTGGGGACATGATGCTAAGATAGCTTGCCATCCAGGAGCACTTCGGACTCTAGGCCTCCTCCAGCAACGCTTCTGGTGGCCCTCCATGTCCTCTGACACCAAGGAGTATGTCGCCGCCTGCTCCGTCTGCGCCCGCAGTAAGGCATCCCACCGCGCCCCTGCTGGCCTTCTCCGCCCTCTTCCCATTCCTCATCGGCCTTGGTCTCACATCGCCATGGACTTCGTGACGGGTCTTCCCCCATCGGAGGGTAATACAGTTATCCTGACTATTGTTGACCGCTTTTCCAAGGCCGCACATTTCATTCCCCTGCCTAAATTACCGTCTGCTCTGGAGACTGCTACACTAGTCATCCAGCATGTTTTTAGATTGCATGGCATTCCTCAGGACATTGTGTCAGACAGGGGTCCGCAATTTGCCTCTCGAGTTTGGAAGGCTTTTTGCCAGGCGTTGGGGGCGTCGGCCAGTCTGTCATCAGGTTACCACCCGCAGACCAATGGCCAGACTGAGCGTGCTAATCAGGACCTGGAGGCAGCCCTTCGCTGTGTCTCTTCTCGCCATCCAGTCTCCTGGGCCTCCCACCTGCCTTGGGTTGAATATGCCCACAACTCCCTGGTTTGCTCCGCCACAGGTATGTCTCCATTCATGGCTTCTGTTGGGTTCCAACCCCCTCTCTTTCCCACCCAGGAGAGGGATGTGGCAGTTCCCTCAGTGCAGGGGCATCTTCGGCGTGCCCGCAGAGTCTGGCAGGAAGCCCGGGCAGCTCTCACTCGCACTGCTGCTCGCAACCAAAGACTTGCAGACCGCCATCGCACTCCAGCCCCGGACTACCAGCCCGGCCAGAAGGTCTGGTTGTCCTCCCGTGATCTTCCACTCCAGACTGAGTCCCGCAAACTGGCACCCAGGTACATTGGGCCGTTTGTGATTGAACGGATTATTAATCCCGCTGTGGTTAGGCTCAAGCTGCCTGCTGGCTTGAAGGTCCACCCATCATTCCATGTTTCACTGCTCAAACCAGTTTCCTCCAGTCCTCTGAGTCCTCCGGCCGAGCCCTCCCCCCCGGATTATTGACAATCACCCTGCTTTCACCGTCCAGCGGTTGTTGGATGTGCGTAGGCGAGGCCGGGGGTTCCAGTACTTGGTGGATTGGGAGCGATACGGGCTAGAGGAGCGTTCGTGGATCTCCCGCTCCCTTATTTTGGACCCTGATCTCCTTAGGGACTTTTATATTAGGTACCCGGACAAGCCTGGTAGGACGCCAGGAGGCGTCAGTTGAGGGGGGGTACTGTGATGATTCAGTTTAGTTATGGTTTTGTTGTGTGCCTTTTTGTGTTTTCTTCTGTCTCCTCCTCCTTCTCTGTTTTCCTCTGCAGGCCTGGTGTGTGACAGGGAGTTGGCTGGCTCCTCCCAGCAGCAAGCGAGGCACACCTGTTTCCACTCACCTAATCACCTGTGTATAAAGGCCTAGTCCTCTTGCCACTTCCCTGCCAGATAATTCCTTGTGTTCGACCTTACGGTGTGTCTCGCTGCTATCCTGGGTTTTTGCCTCCTGTCTCTGACGTCTCCATGCCAGCCAGCTTCCTGCCTCCACTGCCTTTTTTCTTTGCCTCTGCTTATCTAAGAATAAACTTTTTGCTTGTGATCATCTCTCTAAGTCTTTTGCTTTGGGGTCCAGTATCTCTAGGCCGTAACAGTATATTTGTTATTACTATCATTATAGGGCTGAGTCAGAGCGGAGAACCTTTTGGTCTTAAACTGTTTATTATCATTATTTAGATTTGTGGTCAGAACAATAAAATGACTGTAGTTGTGGTTCTAAAAGCTTTGAGGCTTCAAACAACGTGGATGTGGTGTGGTGACAAAAAAAAAAAAAAATCACCTGCACCCCCCCCCCCCCCTGTCACCTTTTTCACCCCTCATGAGTTTGCAGGTATGGGCTGTAGCCTACTTGAAACATACTATTGAGAACATATTCGCTGACATGCACGTGATGAACACAGTTTTTATTTTTTATTTTTTTTCCATCGCGGACTTTTTTTTGCCTTAGTCGCTCGGGATTTGTCATAGGCGCTCGGGAAAACGGCGTAGCCGCGCGCCCAAATTTTCTCTATGCAGGGTGCTGAAGAGGTATGTGCTGGAGCAGAAGATGAAGGGCCTATCTTCTTCTGGTCCGACTCCAGCACATACCTCTTCAGGTAGGTCTTGAGGGAGCCCACGGATTTAACGTGGGCCTTCCTCAGCCACATCCTGTAGCTGTGGAGGGACGAAGCCTCGTTACGTGACCACAGGAAACGCCTCACAGTGACAGTTGGATCACGACTCACTCGGTGACTCACCTCTGCACTTCGGCGTTTGAGGACTCGTAGAAGGCCCGGTAGGTGAGTCCGGCGTCGCCGAATCCCAGCAACCGTCCATCCGGCGCTCCCTCCAAGGAGCCGTCCACCGTCCTTCTCTGGCTGACCGCCGTGTCCACCTCGGGGAACAGCCTGGCGTACCTCCACAGAGCATCCTTGCTCTGCATCAGAGCCCCGGTGTTGCAGTCCCCTGCCTGTCTCGCCTTGCTATGGTCAGCCACGATCATGACCGGCCAGCCAGTGGAAGGTCTGCCCCCTGTACTTCCCAAGCTGGATCTCAAAACGGCTGAGAACCAGCTTGGTGTCGGTGCAGTCCCCTCCACCGGCGGCGACCCGATCCCGGGCGTCCTGCATGACGGCCGGTTGATTCTTCGGCCTCCCGAGTGGACGGACTCCCTCCTGCTGACGGCAGAAAGCCTCTGCCTCAGGAGAGGGTCGCAGCATCAGCTGGTTGGAGTCCGTCCACCTGAAGTGTGGTGTAATCCATCTGCTCATGGAGAAGAGACGGGAGGAAGACCGAATGAGAACAGTGGTTACGCAACAGTAATCACAACACATGTAAAATAACTGTTTTTATTTGTCACTCTGTTAATTTGACTGTTAAGCATTAAATTAAAGTAGATATTAAACCAGTAATTATACAGTATAACACGGCAATGATGCACATTGTAGTCCGTCCACTTTAGATATTAAACCAGTAATTATACAGTATAACACGGCAATGATGCACATTGTAGTCCGTCCACTTTAGATATTAAACCAGTAATTATATTGTCCTCCGGTAGACGGGAAAGGGGCGGTTCGTTCAGTTACCTGCTCAGGTAAGAGTTCATACAGTTTCAGAGTGTTTCTTTCCCGTTATCAAGCTCTCTTTGGTGTCCCAGGGAATGTTGCTGCCTGTGCCGCTGGTGTTTTCCCGCTAGTGTCGGACTGAGCGCTGTCCACCTGGAGAATGAGGGAGGTGCTTCACCTTCGCGGGTTTCCACTCAGCAGCCAATCAAAAGCTCACGTTAATTTCACTTTTGGGGAGACCGTCCAATGATGATGTATTGGGCACAGCAATCAGGGGAGACTGAGCCAATCTGAGATGAGGGCAGGCTTCCCTGGGAAGGGCAGAGGAGAACCCAGGGAGGCCTGAAGGGCCCCGCAAGGGCGCAAGGATGACACGCAAATTCGTGAAGCGTTCCTTATTTATTGTTAAATTATCATTTATTTATGATTTGATATTATTGTTGTTGATTTCTTCATATTTGGGTGAAACAGCGCCACCGTGGCCGCTGTGGTAGCTGCCGGTACTGCAGCAGAGCAGACTGCCTGTGACGTCAAGAGGACAGTCCGCTGGAGCTCTGCTTCTCCTGTCCACAGCAAGCAGACTGTATATGTTTAGAAATGCATCACTATGCTGGAGAGCATCGTCCTCACGTTTTACATTCCGTGTTCAAATGTTCAAACTTTCTGTTTCCTCCACCAAACCTCGTCTGTTTCCCTGATGTGTCATGGTAGTGCAGGCACCCCATGTGTGTGTATGTGGACATTTCTAGAAATGTACAAAGTTTTTCTCCCAAATGACAATCATCTTTTCTTTCTCTCAAAGTAAATATGCTAAAGTAAACTTGTATCAACCAATTTCAACCAATGACGCAGTGACCAGGGAGTTGTGAGGAGCCAGTCCTCTGAAACTACGTGTCACGCAACACCCCTCAACCGTCAATCTGTATTGTGGAGAACACAGGGAGAACCCAGGGAGAACACAACACCCCTCAACCGTCAATTAAACCCGGTTTCCTCATATTTATTGTATACATATTTACAAAAAATACATATATACATCTTTTTTTATATCTATATAATAGTAATTGCTATTAACTCTAAAAAATATTGTTTTATATATGTTATATATATATTGGAAAAATAGAAATATTAATATATATATTTATATATATAAATATTTCAATTTTTCCAATTTATATCTAAAACATATTTATGGTAAAACTATGCGTAAACTGTATGTTGTGCAAAGGTTTCTGTGGTCGCTGCTCTTTAACGATTGGCTTGTGGTTGCTATGGGATATGTCCACAGCAACAGTTCTGTGTGGAGCCAACGCCTGTCATTCAGCGAGAAAGATGACGGACACCCGTTTACACCAATCAGCGAGCGAGAAATACAAAGGCGGCCAATGAAAACGCAGCAACGAAAAAAAAGAAAAACAGCCATAGCTGAGTAGAGCGCGCGAGGGGCGGGCTGTAGCAAGTTACCAGAGCCTCTGCGAGACAGCAGCGAAACACACTCATGGTAAGACGAGTATTTAAGTGTACATGTCATTTACAGGCCGGTAACTACGGAGCTGAGCTCCTCGACTCATGGCTCTGAGCTCCCGGTTCACTTACGGGCTGTTTGTTTACCGGAGGGGCGTCTGCCATCTCCTCCAGCGGGAGTAACGGGACGTTAGCTCAGATGCTAACAGCTAACGTGTATGTTGTCTCAGTCCTTCATGGAGCTTTAATATTACTGTGTCTTTTCAAGCTTTAAATACGTGTCATTATATGTGTATTTAAACCGTGTTCAGGTTTGGGGGCAAAGACATAAAACATACTCGGTTAATTGTCATGTTGCAGAAGAGAAATAGATTATTATCTGTATTTATGAACTGGCTTCAACATGTACATAAAGATAAATATACAAAACAGAAAACTAATATGTCTTTAAATACATCACTCAACTATAATATTATTATTATTAAATGACACTGTTTGTTTGGATGAATCTTTGCACTGTTATATTTGTTTTGTTAGTTAATTTTAAATTATTCTATTAAATAAATAACAATATATTCTGCATTTTTACTTATTTATTATTTAATTTTTTGTATATATTTTGTAGTATGAATAAACATTTTGTTTATAAACAAAATAATAATATATCTGTCAAAAGAGGGAACTGATAAGGAATGAACATTATGTAGTTTGATAGTAAATAATATTTAAAAGAATAAGCTGGTAAACAAATATAAAGCCGTGGTGTGTTTCCTATTAGAATATATGCTATTTTAAAAAGGGAACAATAATCATTATTTAGCTTAATACCGTACTGTTTATTTTTATGTGCATTCATTTTGGATTAATGAACAAGTGTCTCCTCCCGACGTCGACCCCTCGGCCTCGGGTCAACCCCTGACCTCCGTGTTCCCTCTGCAGACCCAGCACGAGCAGCCAGTCACTCCTCCGACATGGACAAGTATGAAAAGGTAAAGAAAATCGGCGAGGGCTCGTTTGGCAAGGCCATCCTGGTGAAGTCCAAACAGGATGGGCACCAGTACGTCATCAAGGAGATCGGCATATCCGCGGTAAGCTCCAAGCCTGAACGCCGTGGCGCCGCCGTCAGCCTCTCGCCTCTCGCCTCACGCCTCACGCCGCTCACTCTGTTGACAGATGTCGAGCAAAGAGCGGCAGGAGTCCCGTAAAGAGGTGGCCGTGCTGGCCAACATGAGCCATCCCAACATCGTCCAGTACAAAGAGTCCTTCGAAGGTATCGTTGCATCACATGGCGCTGAGAGACTCGGTCATATTGCACTCACACTCAGTTAGACGTCCTGCTCAAGGGCACATCGACTACGGTGGGGATTGAACCGCCAACCCCCTGATGGATAGACCTGCTCACCTCAGCCTCCTGCTGGACACGAGGTCGATGTGACGGCGTCCTGAACGTCTTCTTTGTCTTTCCTTGAAGAGGGCGGCTGCCTGTACATCGTGATGGACTACTGTGAGGGCGGAGACCTCTTCAAGAAGATCAACTCCCAGAGAGGAGCTCTGTTCCCGGAGGAGAAGGTGAGCGTCGAGGGGGAAGGCGTGCCGCTGCTGCTGCGGCGACGCGTGTCAGGCTGTCATGGAACTGGAAAATGGTTATTTCCAGGCCTGGAAAAGTTCATGAAAAAAAAAGTTAAATCCCAAAAGTTTTGGAAATGTATTATAGTCATATTTTCATTTACGCTGAGTTTGATTAAAAGAATAAACATTTATATAAATATTTATTCTTTTAATCAATTTATTGTCTGATTTGTGTCATTATTTGAAGGTATACTCGTGTGTACACGGAGGTTTCACAACGTGTGTGTGTGTGTGTTGTGTGTCTTCCATCTCCTCCCCAGATCTTGGATTGGTTCGTGCAGATTAGCCTGGCGCTGAAGCACGTGCACGATAGAAAAATCCTCCACAGGGACATCAAATCTCAGGTATTTCCTCCTTCACCCCCCCCCCTCTAGCTCTCACCCCCCCCCCCTTTAGCTCTTCCCCCCCTCCCCCACGCAGCATGTTCGTCTGCATTGACTCTCCGTCGTGTTCCACGCAGAACATCTTCCTGACGAAGGACGGGACCGTGCAGCTCGGAGACTTTGGGATCGCGAGGGTGCTGAACAGGTGTGTGAGGACGTCACCTGGATGGATTCGCCCGTCTCTATTATCACGACTATCACGTTTCTAATATAATATAATATTCTCTGGGTTCTCTCGTCGCTGTCAGCACCGTGGAGCTGGCCAGGACGTGCATCGGCACGCCGTACTACCTGTCGCCGGAGATCTGCGAGAACAAACCGTACAACAACAAAAGGTACCGAGACGTTGTCTTTGTTTGTGAATCAGAAACACGAAGAACTAAAAAATATAAAGTTTCTCTAAAGTCACTAGAGGGGCAACTGACACCCCACAACGTCCTCTCATAACCATGATGATGTAAGAGCGTGTTGTTCTGTGTTATGTGTGTCCTGCCTGTACTAGGTACACACAGACGATCAATAAATATCATTTTTTATTATAAAATACAAATAAATAAGTTATAATTGTTAATAGTTGTTTAAAAAATGTAATACAAATAAATAACCACAAAGAAATAATAATAACATTTAATATGATTGTCTGACTTATGTTTTCTTAGATTGTTTTGTTAAAAAAATCTAAAAATATTTTTAATCTGTAGACTACTGCCAAATAGTCTTATTATTGATTAATAGTCTTATTATTGACATTTTTATTACAATTGCTCATATAACCCTAAATAATAAATATACGGTTAAATGTTATTTCACAAGTTTCAAAAAGGGCCCCATGTATTTTTAAATGCATTATTATTATTATTATTATATTTAATATTAAGCGTCTTTGTGTACTTAGAAAAGCGCTATAGAAGGTCTGAATTATTATTATTATTATTATAATATTTAATATTGATCCTCTGCGTCTCCAGCCAGCCGCTCGGCAGCCGGACGTCGTATTGATTTCCTCTTGAACCTCTGGGAGTCGTTTAATCCACTTCAGTGACAACAGATAAACATTCATCAGCCTCAGCATCCGGGAGCAGTTTCCTCAAGCGGAGGAACGCTTTCATCTTTTCTTCTTGTAGGGAAACACAGCGAGAGAATCAGGGGGAATAATAAATGGAGGAACAGATGTTACTGTGGAGCGACCGCAGCTGATGACTGTATTATTTAAAATGAGGCGTTATGTAACGGTAACGTTTTGGTCAACAGACAAAGTCGTAAAATAAATAAAAGAAGACGAGTTATGGAGGAAAAACAACAACAACAACTTTTAACAAACAAGTCTATAACACACAGTCTGAGCCCGTTGTGTTCCCCTCACTGATAAACAACAACATTACAAGTGGCTGTTGACTCTATGGAGTGAATGTAAACCCCTGAACTTATTCCTGCCTTTTGCCCCTCCCCCCTCCTCCTCTCCCCCCCCCCCCTGCAGTGACATCTGGGCCCTCGGGTGTGTCCTGTATGAAATGTGCACCCTTAAGCATGCTGTAAGTATTCACTGTGTGCTCTGCAGATTTTGTGTATCTTACGCAGCGTTGTGAGGGTTCCTGAACGCCTCATGGTGGTTCCCACGTGTACGTTGACCCTCTGAACCCGTGTTCTTTATTATTATTTATTCTTTGCTCCGTCACTTTTGACCTCGTTTTCACGACGGAATAGAAAATTCCTGCAAGAAGAAACTCGTAGAATACAATTTTTTTAATGAAATATCACAGTTTCAAACCACGTTTTCGCTGCTCTTTCTGCACACGCGATGCGTTCAAGGACCGTCGGGAAAATCCAACGATGTCCGTTTTTCCAGTTTTCTTTCTTAAAACGGTCTTGCCTCGATGGCCGCCTCCTCCCTCACGCTGCGGCCCGTCTGCCTCCTCAGTTCGAGGCGGGCAACATGAAGAACCTGGTGCTGAAGATCATCCGCGGCTCCTACCCGCCCGTGTCGGGCCACTACTCCCCGGAGCTGCGTTCGCTGCTGGCGCTGCTGTTCCGGCGCAGCCCGAGAGAGAGGCCGTCCGTCGGCAGCATCCTGGACAAGCCCTTCCTCTCCGGCAGGATCGAGCGCTTCCTCACGCCACAGGTGGAGCAGCAACAACAACAACAACAACAGTACCAGCGTGGTGACAATAATAACGTGTGTTCTCCACCGATTTCCAGATAATTGCTCTGGAATTCCGCCAAATGTTTCTTCACAAGCTGCCGAAAGCGAGTTTGGTGCAGGAGACAGGTCAGAAAACATGTGTTGTTGTTCTTCTTCTTCTTGTTCTTCTTCTTCTATTTGTTCTTCTTCTTTTCGTTCTTTCTGTCCTTGTTCTAATTCTTCTTGTCCTTGTTCTTCTTTTTTTTCTTGTTCTTGTTCTTCTTGTTGTTTTTTTATCTTGTTCTTCCTCTTCTTCTCATCCTGTATATCTTCTTTCAGGGTTCGTACGGTTATAGAATTTAAAAATGTTTTTTTTCAAGGTCTGGAAAAGTCCTTGGGTGGGAAAAATAAATAAAATCCCAATAGTTTTGGAAAAGTCTCTTTGAAGATGAAACATTCCTTCTGTTTGAGCACGTTGTACTTTCCGTTGAGTTCTGACTTCTTGCTCTTTGTGCGACCAGCCAAGCGTCCGGCCTCCACGCCGCTCGGCCAGAAGGTCACCAAACCCGCCAGCAAGTACGGCGTGCCTCTGACCGCCAGGAAGGCGCCGGCCGCCAGGAGACCGGCCGCCAAGCATAAAGTGGTGAGTAGGCGGTGGGGGTCCCGGTCTGAGCCCCCCCCCTCCCTGTGCTGGTGCGTCGGCAACCCTCTGACCCCCGCTGTCATATGTTGCTTAGGCCCCTCCCCCTGCAGCCCCCCACAGAAGACTGAGTCAAGTGGAGGAAGAGAGGAGAAAACTCGAGGTACAGCAGAGAGCCCTGGTGACTTCACTGTTAGACTCCGCCCCCTTCCTTTCCCTCACCCCACCTGAAGGTGCCCCCCCACCCCCCTCCTATCAGTATGTTGAGCTTTCCCTCCCTCTACGCTTCATCCTCCACCTCTACCTGCTTCTCTGTTAACCGACCGGTCCCTCAAGTTACTTTAGAAGTCTTCTTTTTCTTCTTTTCTTTTTAAAATGAGATGTGTTTGTCTCCTTCAGGACGGCATGAGAAAGAAAAGGATGGAGCTGATTGAAAAGGAAAGGAAACAGAGAGAGCAGGTGGGTGCATTTAAAGAGACAGTACCGACTTTCTGAAGAGTGTTTCCATGAGCTTCCTTAAAGGGCCAGTACCGATGTTCTGTAAATCCCCCTGTATAGTTTCTGATGGACCAGGACGCGGTTGGAAGTGTAACCACAGTTTTTCTTTCAGGCGTTCCTGTTGAGAGAGGATCAAATGAAGAGATATGAAAAAGAAAAGGTAGCTGTTATTTCTCTTTTTTTATGTTTCAAGTCATCACTGTAGAAGAGGGGGGGGGGGTAAATGTTCTCTGTCTGAAACTGAAATGAGGATCTTGAACAGATGAATCGTATAAACCAGGCCAGAGAACAAGGCTGGAAACACGTCCTGAGTTCCAGTGGGGGGAGCAGCCCTGAGAGGAAGGTACTGGATCCAGTTCCCAGGTCTACGCCTCATGGATCCACGCCTCCTTCAGGCTCACGGCCACCTCTCTCTCTTGTAGTGTTTTGCAGGTGGAGGAAAGGGGGCGGGCCCTTCAGCCTGTCCGCCAGGTAAACCCCCGTACGAGCACTACCACGCCGCCCTGGACCACATGGCGCCGCCTCAAGCCCTCGGCGGGGAGGGCGGTCCCGTCCGGTGAGGTCCACATGCACTTCAGATGATTTCTCCGTGTGTCGAATCCCGTTTTAGTTTTTTTAACGGCGCTCTCGTCCTCCTTCCTGAGAAGCGTCCCGGCCGCCGCCGGTCCAGTTCTGCCCAACGGCGCCGCCCGACTCCTGAACTGCGACGTCATCCGGAGGGAGCTGCAGCGGCTTCAGCACGCCTCCAAACCCGCCCACGTCAGCCGGTGAGTCCGGCCACCGCTCCAACGCCTGGACTCACCCCTCTGGACTCACCCCTCTGGACTCGCCCCTCTGGACTCGCCCCTCTGGACTCACCCCTCTGGACTCCCCCCTCTAGACTCGCCCCTCTGGACTCACCCCTCTGGACTCACCCCTCTGGACTCCCCCCTCTAGACTCGCCCCTCTAGACTCACCCCTCTGGACTCGCCCCTCTGGACTCCCCCCTCTAGACTCCCCCCTCTAGACTCGCCCCTCTGGACTCACCCCTCTGGACTCACCCCTCTGGACTCCCCCCTCTAGACTCCCCCCTCTAGACTCGCCCCTCTGGACTCACCCTCTGGACTCACCCCTCTGGACTCACCCTCTGGACTCTCCCTCTGACTCCCTCTGGACTCACCCTCTAGACTCCCCCTCTGGACTCACCCCTCTGGACTCCCCCCTCTGGACTCACCCCTCTAGACTCGCCCCTCTAGACTCCCCCCTCTGGACTCACCCCTCTAGACTCGCCCCTCTGGACTCACCCCTCTAGACTCCCCCCTCTGGACTCACCCCTCTGGACTCACCCCTCTGGACTCACCCCTCTAGACTCACCCTCTGGACTCCCCTCTGGACTCCCTCTGGACTCACCCTCTGGACTCACCCTCTGGACTCACCCTCTGGACTCACCCTCTAGACTCCCCTCTGGACTCCCCCTCTGGACTCACCCTCTAGACTCCCCTCTGGACTCACCCTCTAGACTCCCCTCTGGACTCACCCCTCTGGACTCACCCCTCTAGACTCACCCCTCTGGACTCACCCCTCTGGACTCACCCCTCTGCACTCACCCTCTAGACTCACCCTCTGGACTCACCCTCTGGACTCACCCTCTGGACTCACCCCTCTGGACTCACCCCTCTGGTCTCACCCTCTGACTCCCCTCTGGACTCACCCTCTAGACTCACCCTCTGGACTCACCCTCTGACTCACCCCTCTAGACTCGCCCCTCTAGACTCACCCCTCTGGACTCACCCCTCTGGACTCACCCCTCTGGACTCACCCCTCTAGACTCACCCCTCTGGACTCACCCCTCTGGACTCACCCCTCTAGACTCCCCTCTGGACTCACCCCTCTGGACTCACCCCTCTAGACTCACCCCTCTAGACTCACCCCTCTGGACTCACCCCTCTGGACTCACCCCTCTAGACTCCCCCTCTGGACTCACCCCTCTGGACTCACCCCTCTGGACTCACCCCTCTGGACTCACCCCTCTGGACTCACCCCTCTGGACTCCCCTCTGGACTCACCCTCTGGACTCACCCCTCTGGACTCACCCTCTGGACTCACCCCTCTGGACTCCCCCTCTGGACTCACCCTCTAGACTCGCCCCTCTGGACTCACCTCTAGACTCCCCCCTCTGGACTCACCCCTCTAGACTCCCCTCTGACTCCCCCTCTGGACTCACCCTCTAGACTCCCCTCTGGACTCACCCTCTAGACTCCCCTCTGGACTCCCCTCTGGACTCACCTCTAGACTCCCCTCTGGACTCACCCCTCTAGACTCGCCCCTCTGGACTCACCCCTCTAGACTCCCTCTAGACTCACCCTCTGGACTCACCCTCTGGACTCACCCTCTAGACTCACCTCTGGACTCACCTCTAGACTCCCCTCTGGACTCGCCCCTCTGGACTCGCCCGTCTGGACTCACCCCGCTGGACTCACCCCTCTGGACTCGCCCCTCTGGACTCGCCCCTCTGGACTCACCCCTCTGGACTCACCCCTCTGGACTCACCCCTCTGGACTCTCCCCTCTGGACTCACCCTCTGGACTCACCCTCTGGACTCACCCTCTGGACTCACCCCTCTGGACTCACCCTCTGGACTCCCCTCTGGACTCCCCTCTGGACTCCCCTCTGGACTCGCCCCTCTGGACTCCCCTCTGGACTCGCCCCTCTGGACTCGCCCCTCTGGACTCGCCCCTCTGGACTCGCCCCTCTGGACTCGCCCCTCTGGACTCCCCCCTCTGGACTCACCCCTCTAGACTCGCCCCTCTGGACTCCCCCGTCTAGACTCACCCCTCCGGTCTCTGGTCACCTGTTGACGGTCCGCTCCGTGTTTCAGGTCGCGGGGTCACGCGGCGGCGGCCGGACGGGCTTATCAGGTGGAGGAGTTCTTACAGCGCAAGAGGGAAGCCATGAGCAACAAGGTCCGCGTCGAGGGGCAGCTGGTACGTAGAGGCTCTCTGGAGGTCAGGGAGCCCAAACGCCATCAAGCTCTTCTTCTTGTTCTTGTTCTTGATGTCCTTCTTCTTCTTCAACACTGAATCAAATGGCTCCATGTTGCTCAGCAGGTTTCAGCTCATCTTTTTGGATTGTGGCTTTTAAAGAATGTTTAATTTAGATGTATTAGTTGGATTTACTGTTTCCTCCGGGCCGAGCTCATGCCCGCGAGGCGTTCAGGGGTCTGTCTGTAAACAGGGCGCTCGGCAAAACCCGGCGGCGACCTTCAGAATCCGGACCGGTTCCGTCTGGTGCAGGAGACCCCGAGCCAACGAGGAGGAGCAGGTAGGAGCCCGGGAGGGGAGCCTGAACGCCTCGCAGCCCCACCTCCCCTCGCGGCACGTCCGGCTTTGTTCCCGCCCCCCGCGACATACCCACAATGCACCCCGGCAGCTCAAACCACCGTGCGCTGTTCCATGAGCCATTTGTGACCCGTTTGGTTTTGCCTCCCCGATGACGGCTGCTTCACAACAACAAAACCTTCATTGTTTATTTGTTTTGTCCCATTTCAAATAACCACCTCCATTTTGAGTCGTGTATTGCAACTTGTTGTTGTTGTTGCTTTGAACGGAGCACATGAATACTTGCATCTTCATTGTTGACTGTACAGACATGTTTATTATTGTGGCTGATGAGCAGATGTTGTGCTTTATAAGGGCTTCAGTTAGTGTGTGTGTGTGTGTGTTCAGGAGTACCTGTCCAGATTGAGGCAGATCCGCCTGCAGAACTTCAACGAGCGTCAGCAGATGAAAGCCCGGCTCCGAGGAGAGAAGGTTCGGTTCTTCTCTTCAGACGGAACACTTTGTGTTTTACTCTTCTCTTCCTCCTCTGACATCTGTTCTTCTTCTTCTTCTTCTTCTTCCAGTATGACAGCGATGGTTCCGATAGCCAGGAGAACAGCGAGGAGGCGGAGCTCCGGAGGAAGAAGACCGAGGCTTTAAAAGTGAGTCTGACCGACACATTTAACGACATGCGGCGTTCAAATGATGAAGAAACACGAAGCAGCGAGAACATTGAAGACGAAGCAACAGAGCAGCGTGTTGTCATTGTGCTGGAGCTAAACACCGGCTGTGTGAGCTCCATCACTGAGGGGGTCTGAGAGGTCTGAGGGGTCTGAGAGGTCTGAGGGGTCTGAGGGGGTCTGAGGGGTCTGAGGGGGTCTGAGAGGTCTGAGGGGGTCTGAGGGGGTCTGAGAGGTCTGAGGGGTTTGAGGGGTTTGAGGGGTCTGAGGGGGTCTGAGGGGGTTTGAGGGGTCTGAGAGGTCCGGGTGGTCGATCTAAGCCTGGATGTTTGTAAAGGCTGTCAGCTCGACTCCCTCAGTTCCCCTGGTGGTTGTAACGAGGACTACAGGGTCAGACACCAGCAGGAGGCTTGGATCCAGAACAGAACACCTCGGTGTAGACGCCATCCGCTCTCCTCCTGCTGACCTTCTGTTGACCTCCGTGAAAAGTTAAACCGCCTCGCCGTTGTTCTCGAAGGCCCAGGCCAACGCCCGCGCCGCCGTGCTGAAGGAGCAGCTGGAGAAGAAGAGGAGGGAGGCTCAGGAGAGGGAGCAGAGGGCCTGGGAGGACCACGTGAGCCGAAGCCTCCTTCTGCGCTGCTCTGACCGCCACTCGTCCTCCGGGGGGCGGAGCCTGATCTTGTGTTCTGTGGTAGCTCGCAGCTCGGGGGGTGAAGGTCGGCTCATCATCATCATCATCATCATCAGCAGCAGCTTCGTCTGACGCTCCTCTTCCGGACCCGGCCGCCCCCTCCCCGCCGGCGGCCATCTCCATGACCGCCGCCCTGAAGAACGTGGGAGCGGTCAGTGTCACGACGACCCGGGGAGACGACGGACGCGTTGTTGGATTTATTAACTCGTGTTTTGTGATCGACAGACGACGCCGCTGAAGGAAACGCCTCCGGAGAGCGCCGCGGCGGTCCAGGTGAGTTCACGACCCGGGACCCAGAATCCTCCTCCTCAGGGAGATGACTCCTCTTCCTCACATAGCAGAGCGAGAAGAAGCAGATTCTGAGGCGACTCAACCAGAACCTGAAAGCCCAGAGCGCGGTGGAGCCGGTGGAGCCGGTGGAGCCGCCTCGGTCGGACTCTGACTCGCGCCCCCCATCGAACGGAGACCGTAAGAAGTGGGACGCAGCAGAACCGCCGGTGCTGCCCGCGGCTCAGCAAACCTTCGAGGGAACCGGAGCCTCGACCGGTGAGTGGAGCCGGCCTCGAGGCGTCCGACTCTTCATCCTTCAGCTTCTGTCTCGTTCTGGAGTCTCCGTCTGTTTCTGTGTCAAATATGTGAAATCGATTCATCCACCAGAACCAGAACCAGGAATCGGCTCCTCTGTCACGTCACATGACACGATAACAAAGAGCAGGTTTTAATCCACGATGACATCAGAACAACATGGAGCTCTCTCTAGGATTTAGGATTTTAAATAAGTTTAAAATGACCTAAAATTAAAAATGCTGGTTCTGTTGCAGCATCTTCAACGTGTTTCTCTTGAGGTGGTTCTGTCTCTAACGACAGCACCGCTCGATGGAACTTTACACATCGGTGTTTCTATTTAAAGCTTTTATAAGAGCCTTCCTCCTCCTCCTCCTCCTCTCTCAGCCACCTCGGCGTCTCCAGACGACGGACCTGCCGCCGACCGCAGGAAGTGGGAGGCGGGAGTTCCTCTGGTCCTCTCCGTCGCCCGGCAGACTCTGGAGGAGACGTACCTCGGCACCATCGGTGAGTCCCCGTCGACCCCGACGGAGCCGTGCACGTGGAAAGAAAAGCCGATGCGAGTGTCCCGTCTGTGTGGCGACGCCTCAGAGCTCACGGCGGGGGAGGGGATCCCGATGGCGGCGCTGCAGGAGGCTCACGGGGAGCTGTGGGGGGCGAGTCCCGACGCCCAGGTGCTCCGAGTCCTCTGGGAGGCGGAGCTTCAGCCGCTGGGGGACGGGAGCTCCAGCCCGGGTTGGTCTTCATCGCTCTTCCTCATTTGTGTCTGCGACCTGATGCGGCCGCTTTTAACTTTATTTATAATCCAATCAGATTTGACAAAGTAATAAAACAATGGAGTAGAAACATAAATATAAAAAGATGACGCAGTGAAAAGATGTCGCGATGTTTCCGCAGCAGCCGATGTCGCGCCGCCGCCTGAAGAAGCGCCGTCCGCTCAGCCGGCGCCGCTCGCCTCGGCCCCGAGCCCGGAGGCCCGGCAGCAGAGCGCCGCAGAAACGTCTCCGGGGACGCCGCCGAACCTCGCCGAGGTCCAGGGTGAGCGTCGGTCGGGTCGACGTCATGTGACGTGTCACCAAAGGGGGGCTTGAGGGAGACGGTTCTGACGTGTGTCCGGACCCCCTCCCGGGCTCTGTGCAGACGCGGCCGACGTGGAGTCGTTGGTTCTGGAGGAGACGCCTCGGCGGGCCTCGCGCCCTCCGGCCGCCGTGCAGCCGGCCTGGCAGCAGGAAGCCCCGCCTCCCACGTGACTGACCCTTTCCACTGAGAACGAATCCGAACGAAGGCGTGAAAAGATTTAGGTCACGCTTCAAGACGTTCGTGGAGCTAAGGTGTGTTTCTCTCACAGGCCACCAGAGGGCGCCACGAGACCCGCCGCCCCCACGGAGAGGCCGGCCGACCCGTCCAGTAAGGACTCATGTCCCAGAGTCAGAGACACTTTCTGCGTGGTTATGACCCTTCACCCCCCCCCCCCAGGTGCAGCCCCCCCCGAGGAGCCCCTGTTCAGCCGGCTGCGCTCCCCGGCCCACCGCCGCACCGCCGCCCTGCTGCTGCTGGCGTCCTCGGGGGACGAGTCCTCGTCTCTGGCCTCGCGCTCGCGCTCCGTGTCCCCGCTGCGCTCCAAGCACCGCGCCCTCCTGCTGGGCCTCTCCACGGGCATGTTCGACGCCAACAACCCCCAGGTGAGGGGGGGGGGGTCTTTATTAACGAGGTCTCAGGCACAGACGCAGAGGCCGTTCATCACACTGAGAACCTGCAGAGAGAATCCATCACACTGACTGTCATAACCTTCAGCGGACACACACACACAGACACACACAGAGACACACACACACACACAGAGACACACACACACACACACAGAGACACACACACACACACACAGAGACACAGACACACACACAGAGACACACAGACACACACAGAGACACAGACACACACACACACACAGAGACACAGACACACACACAGAGACACACACACAGAGACACAGACACACACACAGAGACACAGACACACACACAGAGACACACACACACACAGAGACACACACACACACACAGAGACACACACACACACAGAGACACAGACACACACACACACACACAGAGACACAGACACACACACAGAGACACAGACACACACAGAGACACAAACACACACAGAGACACACACACACAGAGACACAGACACACACAGAGACACAGACACACACAGAGCTGCTCAGAATATAAACCTGGTCGGTTTTGTCAGTTTGATTAGTTTCAATATTATAAGTTAAGATTCTTTATTCGTCGCAGAGTGAGAACATTTGCATTAATACAACAGCAAAGTGCACTAATATTAATATATATATATGTATATATATTTATATATATTAATAAACGAGTAATCAAAGGGTTAATCAATATTAAATCAGTGAAGAGTTCACGTTCTCTCATGAAATGTTGACATAATGAACTAATATCAATTTTCAGAGAAGAACTAATAAGAAACGGGAGGTCAAAGGTCACCGTGACCTCACACATCAAGAGTTCATGTGAGTAATTCCAGATGCTGCGGACGTGCTCGCTGCCGGACCTCAGCCGCCTCTTCAGCCGCCGGCCGGGCGCCATGGCGACGGGCGGCGGGGACAACCTGGAGCTGGAGGACCTGGAGGACCTGGAGGACGACGAGCAGTCGGAGGCCGAAGAGTAAGACGAGCAGCAGCCTCCTCTTCCTCTTCCCAGACGAAGGTGTTCTGAGTGTTGATCAGGAATGATTCTTCCTCGCCGGTCCGCAGTGCGTATGAAGACGAAGACCTGCGGGACATCCGGGCCTCCATGGAGCGGCTGCTGCAGGAGGAGGGCGACCTGATGAGGAGGAGCTCCCTGCAGGCCGGAGGAGGCGACTTCAACGGGAACCCTCCAGAGGAGGAGGAGGAGGAAGAGGAGGAAGAGGAGGAGGAAGAGGACGAGGAGGAAGACGACCGGGTGTTGTTCCAGAGGATAGCCGCGGAGATCGAGCAGGACGGCAGCCAGATGGCTGTCGACGATGATGATGAAGAGGATGAAGAGGAATGCTCTAATGGGAGTGGCGGTGAGGAGGAGGAGGAGGAGGCGGGGCTTCTCACCAACGGCGTGGGAGAGCACCTCCAGCTCAACGAGGAGTGGCATTCAGGTACCGACCGTCCGAAGAAGTGAAGGTGATTCACCTTGTGTTGTTTCTGGGACCCTCGTCTTCTTCACTCTTCCTCTGAACCCGGCGCTCCGCAGACGGCAGCGGCGAGGAGCCGGGCGGCGAGGCGGCGCTCCACGACAGCATCTACAGCCGGCTGGAGGAGCTGCGCGTCCACCTGGAGCAGCAGGTGGGCTTCGAGAAGTTCATCGAGGCCTACAACAAGATCAAGGTGCGTGCGACCTCAATGACCTCAATGACCTCCATGACCTCCACAACCTCTACGACCTCCACAACATCAATGACCTCCATGACCTCTACGACCTCCACGACCTCTATGACCTCCACAACTTCAATGACCTCTATGACCTCCACAACCTCTACGACCTCAATGACCTCCACAACCTCTACGGCCTCCACGACCTTCACGTCCTCCATGTGTTCACGGCGTCAGGCTGTAAACAAACCACCTGTTGTTGTTGTTGTCGTCTAGGCGATCCATGAGGACGAAGACGAGAACATCGACCTGGCCTCCAGCTTGGTGCTGAGCATCTTGGGCACCGAGCACCAGCACCTGTACCCCAACATCCTGCACCTGGTGATGGCCGACGGGGCGTACCAAGAGGGTGAGGGGGGGGTGTTCTACCCGCTGGTGCTCCTGGTTCTTCTTCTTCAGATTTATCCTCTCGCTGAAAAATATGATGTTTGTCATATTTTTCTATTTGTTACTGTCATCAGAAAGAGAAACGGAGGAGGTGATGACATGTCAGATCTCTCTCTCTCTCTCATGTGTATTCTCTCTCTCTCTCTCTCTCATGTGTATTCTCTCTCTCTCTCCAGATAACGATGAGTAGCCCTCCTGCTGTGAGCTCTGCATGTCGTCTCTTCTCACCGGAGTGCTTTACTTAAAACACGATGTCACTTCAACGCTCTGCTGACTGTGAATGAAAGAAACGCACGTGTTGTTGTTGTTGTTGAGCATAAACGACGTGTATCTGTTCGGTTTGGACGGTGCGGTGGCATTTTATTTTGGCGGGCAAACATCTGGTCCTCTCAGGTGCTCTCTCCTCCTCTTTGACCACAGATTAACCCCTCACAGCCCCCCCCCCCCATTAACCAGCCCCCCCCCCCCCCCCTTCACGACCAGCTGAACCTCTTTTCTCACGACTCTTTCCACCGACTTCAATGTGAACTTCATTTCCACGTCTCTGGAGTCGGTGGATTTCATTTGACGTGACGTAGCGGAACTGAAGATAATAATAATAAATAGTATTTGATTATAAATAAAATATTGTAAATCTTTATATGAAATAAACACTTTTTTAAGAAGCCGAGGACTTTTTCCTTTCTCCACGTACATGTCACAAAGTTCATCCGTTGTGTCCTCGTACTGACGGGGTGTCACCACAATGGTGTCACCACGTTGGTGTCACCACGCAAGATGGAGTCAGTGGAGGCGTGAAGACGGGGAATGATGAAGGAAGGATCCCATCTGAAGATCCTCTCGAGCTGGTTTTTGCCTCTTTGTGGTGGCTTTGAGTCTCTGTAGTTGCTTTACATTTATTTGTGGGCATTTTTCTAGTTTCTTTGTGTCTCTTTGTCGTGTTATGTTTTTGTTATATTCAAGAGGTGAATGGAGATAACTGTCCCGTCAAAATAAGAGCATGAGGCGCTCTGAGAAATGAGTCTTGACTCTGATGTCATCGCGTGTTGAGCTCTGAACAAACCGTGGTCAGGTCCCTGTTCACATGTTTCCTGTCAGTAATACTTCTTCTTAACGCTCGGTGTGTTCCAGCTCGTCCTGTCGAGTATTTGACTCACGGTGAAGGTTTTAAATAAAGGTAAATAGACATAAAATGAACATTAAATACACACAAGTCACAAAGTGTGAAGGTCCAGGAGACACAACACGACCAAAAGAGATACAACAATTCTCCATAAATTGGAAAGTGACTTCAAAGATGACAAAGAGACACAACGACAACAAGACACGAGACTACAAAGACACACAATGTGACTACAAAGAGACACAATGAGACTACAAAGACACAATGAGACTACAAAGAGACACAATGAGACTACAAAGACACACAATGTGACTACAAAGAGACACAATGTGACTAAAGACACACAATGTGACTACAAAGAGACACAATGAGACTACAAAGAGACACAATGTGACTACAAAGAGACACAATGAGACTAAAGACACACAATGTGACTACAAAGAGACACAATGAGACTACAAAGAGACACAATGAGACTACAAAGAGACACAATGTGACTAAAGACACACAATGTGACTACAAAGAGACACAATGAGACTACAAAGAGACACAATGTGACTACAAAGAGACACAATGAGACTAAAGACACAATGTGACTACAAAGAGACACAATGAGACTACAAAGAGACACAATGTGACTACAAAGAGACACAATGTGACTAAAGACACACAATGTGACTACAAAGAGACACAATGAGACTACAAAGACACACAATGAGACTACAAAGAGACACAATGTGACTACAAAGAGACACAATGTGACTAAAGACACACAATGTGACTACAAAGAGACACAATGAGACTACAAAGACACACAATGAGACTACAAAGAGACACAATGTGACTACAAAGAGACACAATGAGACTACAAAGAGACACAATGAGACTACAAAGACACACAATGTGACTACAAAGAGACACATTGAGACTACAAAGAGACACAATGTGACAACAAAGAGACACAATGAGACTACAAAGACACACAATGTGACTACAAAGAGACACAATGTGACTCCAAAGAGACACAATGAGACTAAAGACACACAATGAGACTACAAAGAGACACAATGAGACTAAAGACACAATGAGACTACAAAGAGACACAATGTGACTACAAAGAGACACAATGAGACTACAATGAGACTACAAAGAGACACAATGTGACTCCAAAGACACACAATGTGACTACAAAGAGACACAATGAGACTACAAAGAGACACAATGTGACTACAAAGAGACACAATGAGACTAAAGACACACAATGAGACTACAAAGAGACACAATGAGACTACAAAGAGACACAATGTGACTAAAGACACACAATGAGACTACAAAGAGACACAATGTGACTACAAAGAGACACAATGAGACTAAAGACACACAATGAGACTACAAAGAGACACAATGAGACTAAAGACACACAATGAGACTACAAAGAGACACAATGAGACTACAAAGAGACACAATGTGACTCCAAAGACACACAATGTGACTACAAAGAGACACAATGAGACTAAAGACACACAATGAGACTACAAAGAGACACAATGAGACTACAAAGAGACACAATGTGACTACAAAGAGACACAATGAGACTACAAAGAGACACAATGAGACTACAAAGACACACAATGTGACTACAAAGAGACACAATGAGACTAAAGACACACAATGAGACTACAAAGAGACACAATGTGACTCCAAAGACACACAATGTGACTACAAAGAGACACAAGAGGACGGACATGGAGGTCTGTTGTGTGTGTCTGTGTGTGTGTGTGTGTGTGTGTGTGTGTGTGTGTGAGGGCGGGGGCCATGACAGGAGGAGGAGATACGACCTGAGGGATGCTGTGTGATAGAGAAGTGCCACCTCCACATAAATCTCCTTTATTGCTCCCTCACCTCTCCTTCATCTTTCTCTCTCCTTCTCTCTCTTTATCTCTCACCCTCTCCTGAATCACTCATCTCTCCTTCATCCTTCACCCTCTCCTTCATCTTTCTCTCTCCTTCTCTCTCTTTATCTCTCACCCTCTCCTGAATCACTCATCTCTCCTTCATCCTTCATACTCTCCTTCATCTCTCCCCTCTCCTTTATCTCTCTCTCCTTCTCTCTCTCCTTCTCCCTCACCTCTCCTTCATCCTTCATACTCTCCTTCATCTCTCCCCTCTCCTTTATCTCCCTCTCCCCTCTCCTTCTCCCTCCTCCTCCTCCTCCTCCTCCTCTGACTGCAGTGTAGATAAATCATGTTCATCGTCTCCCTCGAGATGTTTTGTGTGTCGCAGGTTATCAGGAGTCAGAGGTCCGTTCCACATGCGTTGTGTTGTTGTTTTGTGTTGTTGTGTTGTGTTGTTGTGTGTTGTTTTGTGTTGTTGTCTCTAGTAAAGAGCTCTATGAGTCGGTCTTTATAATAATGGATCCATTGAGAGAAGATTCAGGAGATTATACGATCATAAAGAGTTTATATAAACGACAAAGAGACACCAACAACCATAAAAGACACAAATACTACAAGAATGTCCACAAGGAATCAATAAAACAACCAAAGAATTCATAAAATTACCACAAAGACAAAAGAAACTTAAATGAGACACAAAGTCAACACGAAGAGATCCAAAAAGAGTTCACACAAACACACAAAATACACACAAAATGATCACAAAGACACAAACTACAGAGACAGAACAACCACAAAAGATACAGCATTTTCATAAATGCTATAAAGAGACACATATCACATTAAACTCATGACATTTGAATGTTCATGCTTAATAAAATAAAATAAAGCTTACAGTAACGTGACATCCACATCGTGCACGTGTGACTTTGACATCTGAAGAATAGAAACTATTAAAAACAATGTGACCACCAGGTGTCGCTGTTCACCCCACCGCTCGTTTAGTAAAGGAACACTAGATAACATGTACATAATTGTTCAAGTATTTATTTCACATTGTTATTATAATTTTCTATTCTATATTTATGTATCGTAATTTTTTTAATATTTTCTTTTCTTTTTAATTACATTTGATGTTTTCTATGTTCGATGCAAGTAAATCTGCCTGGAGATAAAAACGGATTCTGATTCTGAAACACAACAGAAAAAATAAAATAAATATTTTGGAGATGAATTTAGTTTCTATGATGCATTTCCATCCCATAATCAATAATGTGATCAGCTCTCAGTTCATCACACAACACGGGAAACACGTTATTTTCCACTTTTTTTTTTACACATCATTACAGACGATTCAGTTCACGCCCGTTTGACAACCCGGGACGCCGCCTTCAGGTGCGCCTCGGAAATATCACTACTCAGGACCACTACAGTGGAAATCTGCTTCCGGGTTTAAGAGTCCTTATGGAAGGGAATAATTATATATTAGTGATTATGTAAATGTTATAGAAGCTGTTGGTTTCCTCCAGCTAATCAATAAACATTCATTATGAAACAAAAGAGGTCAAAGTGAAGCAAAATGTTGATGTTATCCAGCAAGAAAATTAAAATACATGCAAATCTGGCTATTTTTTATGAAATAAACTTATTTATTTTATTGAAATGTCATGCAAATAGCAACCAGTAGCATAAAAACAGCCTAACGCTGAGTTTTTGTGACGTAATATGTCTTTAGGTTTTTATTATTAATCCGTCAAACTTTTAAAATTAAAATAAATAATTCTCATCATAATTATATTTATTTTGATAAGTGAGTTCAATAAATACATAATAATTATAACAATAATAACTATTATTACTATAAAGTAAAAAAATAAATGTGTAAATGAATCTATTAATAGTAAAAATTACAATGTGTCTTCATTTTAATAAGTCAAATTTTTGTAATAAAATAAATGGTTCAAATAAATACATATTTCCACTAATAATAATAATTATTATAATGAATTTAAATCTATTCTTACGGTATTCTTCGGTTATTTTATTAATCCGTAAAACTATTGAGTCAACTTGTTTTTTATCCCAGTTCTCTCTTTTCCCGACCGTCCCTGAAGGCCACATCGTGGCCCCGCCCCCAGCCCCCCGTCTCGCGCAGCACACAAGCAGCCGACAGTCTGCCAACATGGCGCTGCTCGCTGCGGTCCGAGCTCCGTCGTCTGGTCCGGTTCCTCTTCGTGTTCGGTTCCCCCGGAGTAGCTGAAGAAGAACCCGAGTACCACGGCGTAGTACACGGCGTAGTACACGGCGTAGTACACGGCGTAGTACACGGTCCAGAGAGTACCCCGCAGTATTTACCCGGTGAATACTTCTCAGTACTCGGCTGCTGCGGCTTGTGAGCAAGAAAGCAAAAAAAAAAAAAAAAAGGGGGAGTCGTGTTTTTATATTTAAAAAAAAGAAGGTAAGATGTTTAATATTTTAGTTTTTGTCTGAGAGAAAAACTGCCGAATGATGTAAAAAAAAAAAAACTTATAATTTTCACGATCGGACGCAAGGTCTCGGCGTCGCGAGCGAACTTTAATTTGCTGTTTTTTTTAATATCTCGCGATATTATAAAAAAAACGAGTTTTACCGTCAGAAAAACAAAAAAAGTACACTTTTGTGTTTTTTTTTCTTGCTGTACACACGAAGAAGTGTGTTTATGATATAAGTATAGTATTACAACAAGCTGTTTTAATTTATTACTTTTTAATACATTCTATCTTTTTATATATTTTGCATTTTCCTGAAACTTCCTTCTATTTAAAAAAAAATATATTGGGCATTTTTAAAATGTATTTTATTGCTTACCTGTACAGTATGTTTAATACTGATTCATCTTCCTGACTACCTTTCTCTCTCTCTCTGTGCCTCTCCCTCTTGATATATATATATATATATATATATAATATCCCCAAACAAAGGGGGTTGATTTGTTGATACATTCCTCGTCATGTTTTCAATCTTGAAAGACAGATCTCAGTCCCTCTGTTTTATTTTGTTGTGATGATGAAGATGATGGTGATGGTGGTGATGGTGATGGTGGTGATCCCAGTTTTCTAAGTTTGGGTTCATCACATGGTGCCTGTAGCCTCCTGATGAGGCAGGAGTTGCTCTTCTGTGATGGAGTCCTCCAGCTGGAGGTGTGATGTTTCCTCTCTTCTGTGATGGAGTGATGGAGTCCTCCAGCTCAGTGGTCCCCAACCTTTTTTGAGCCACGGACCGGTTACGTGTCAGAAATAATTTTCACGGACCGGCAATATAAATTACGTAATACAATTATACGAAGGGCATAAAGTGCCAAAACTACAATTCGTGTGAGCCGTGCTTGTTTACCTGCAACGAGCCGCTAATGGAGACGGCGACACAGACGTGTGATTGTTCCGCTGCTCCTCACCGAGTTCTGGTCGCTGTCATTAGAACAGGCAGAGTTGTTGTGTGAAATGTCCCTTAAGGCCACCGTCATTTGCATCTCCAGCACATTTTGTTCTAGCTCGGACGGGCTCGATTCACCGGGTGGGTTTGTTTACAAATGGGTTGCAGGTCTATTCTGTTGCAGTCGGGTCTTTTGTGGTTGGAGTACCGCTCAAACTCTTTGAAAAGCCTCTTCCACCCGGTCAACGTCTGAAACATGTAGAATGTTCCGCTGTTCACTCGCCCTGCAGCAGCGACTTTATCGGCCAACTTGAAACCAGTTGTCATTTCCCTGAAGTGACAGAATTCATTGAGCAGGTTGAATATGTTTTAAGATTCTTTGTCACTGAAATGTGCCGCCAGCAGAGGGTTCGGCGCGTGAGACTCGCCTGCAGCGATAAACCCGAACTTTAAGACTCCTGAACGC
This sequence comes from Pseudoliparis swirei, assembly GCF_029220125.1. Taxonomy (NCBI): domain Eukaryota; kingdom Metazoa; phylum Chordata; class Actinopteri; order Perciformes; family Liparidae; genus Pseudoliparis; species Pseudoliparis swirei. The sequence continues at coordinate 26,786,968 of NC_079392.1, read as the reverse complement.
GGCTCAGACCGACACACGGGTGGATCCGGTCCTTTTTCAAAATAAAATATTTTTCCGACTGATTAAAAAATAAATAATTTAAAACTTTATTTATTCACTTTTTTTCCGCGGCTTGGTTGGTACCGGGCCGCGGCCCGGGGTTTGGGGACCCCTGCTCCAGCTGGAGGTGTGATGTTTCCTCTCTTCTGTGATGGAGTGATGGAGTCCTCCAGCTGGAGGTGTGATGTTTCCTCTCTTCTGTGATGGAGTGATGGAGTCCTCCAGCTGGAGGTGTGATGTTTCCTCTCTTCTGTGATGGAGTGATGGAGTCCTCCAGCTGGAGGTGTGATGTTTCCTCTGCTCCCGAAACACATTTCAGCCATATGTGAAATATAGTAAGATGGTTATGTTACAAGAAAACATCACGGAAAATAAATATCCAGTTCAGAAAACAGACGTTTGTCGGCTGCTGGTAAATTTGATTAACACCAATTTAATATTTAAAAACGCTTATTAGAGGAAATTGCCCCTTTTTAAAATGATATAGATAGATGCAGGGGGACATCTCATTTATATACACAGGTAAAGCAATATAAAAAAATGCACAATATATACAATCATTTGTTACAATATAAAATTAACAAAACAAAAGTGCAAAGATCTAAACAAACACACTGCATTCTCTCTCCTGACCACCAGGGGGCTCCTCTGGTTGTATAGAAGTCTCTATAGTGACTCTACTTCTCTTGATGTATTCCCTCAGTAAACATTGTAAACATGAGTTTATGGTCTGGTTGACTCTAGAAGCATAAAGCAGGTATTTGGGGGCGGGGCTACAAGGTGATTGACAGGTCGACGCCAGAGTGCTGTTTAACCCTTTCAGAGTGTTTCCCTGTCACGGTATCACCATGGCAACCACCAAAATGCTGAACTCAAGGTGTTAAAACGTCAGCCCACGAGCCGACAACCTTGTCTTGTTTGTTGTTTCAGCGGTCGCCATGGCAACAGCGGAGGCATGGGAGTGACGTGACGGCGTGCTGGTCCTGCTTCACTAACGCTACCCCCCCCCCCCCCCGTCGGCGCCATGCCCCTCCTGCTGAAGTAGGAGGCGAGACGATGGACGAGTCGGTGCTGCTGGACCTGCTGGAGTGCCCCGTGTGCCTGGAGCGGCTGGACGCCACGGCCAAGGTGCTGCCGTGCCAGCACACCTTCTGCCGCCGCTGCCTGCAGGGCATCCTGGGCTCCCGCGGCGAGCTGCGCTGCCCCGAGTGCCGCACGCTGGTGGAGTGCGGCGTGGACGAGCTGCCCAGCAACATCCTCCTGGTGCGCCTCCTGGACGGCATCAAGCAGAGGCCCCGCAGGGCCGGACCGCCCGGAGGCCCGGGGGTCTGCGCCAACGGCACCGCCGGGGCGGCCGCGGCCAGAGCGTGGCCGGAGCGCGGCGGCAGGGAGCCGGGCGCCCCGGGGCCACAGCCTCAGAGAGCTCAGGCTAAGAGCGCCCTCGTGCGGGTCAGTACACACGCATCACCAGCGGTTCTACCTTTGTTTGGGTTTCTGTGGATTAGTCGCCTCTAATCTCTGCAGCGGATTAACCGCGTTTATCACGGCCGTCCCGACGCCAGGCGGCGGCGCGGCGGTGGCGCTAATGGCGAGCGATTTGAGATTAGTTCACGCTTCAGGGCCAAATAATGTCTCCGTGTGGCGCCTGGAGAGATGAGCTCATCCTCACCGGCGCCAGGAGGCGACGTAACCGCTGAGCGTCGTTTACTCACGAATATCCTCTGATGAAAGAAACATCTCAAATGAAATATTCTACAGGATATTCAACCTTTTTGTTTCTTTCTAACATTTAATACGTTGTTTCCTTGTTTAAAGGGAATAAGTAGTTCCTGAGTCTTCAGTGAGGTTGTTTATGGAGTTAGTGGTTGCACCTTCAGGCTGGGTTCATCTCTCCGAGTTGCGCTCGTCGTCTGGTGTGATCGCCCCCTGGTGGCGAGGAGGGTAGTGCAGCGGGCGAGACGCCGGGTTCTCGGTTCTCTTGTGGCCGGCGGCGTGCGTGGCCTCCGTGAGAGGCGTGACTGACGGCGGGTTCTAATCTGCACTTCTGAGAGCGGCTGTAAAGTGTAGTGGGAGCAGATGGAAATTGTGAAATGCAAATGTTATTGGAGAGAGAGAGAGAGGGAGAGGGAGAGAGGGAGGGAGGGGGAGAGAGAGGGAGGGAGGGGGATGGAGAGAGAGAGGGAGGGAGAGAGGGAGAGAGAGGGAGGGGGAGAGGGAGGAGGAGAGGAGAGAGAGGGAGGAGAGAGAGAGAGGAGGGAGGGAGGAGAGAGAGGAGGGAGGAGGAGGGAGAGAGAGGAGGAGAGAGAGGGGAGAGGAGGAGGGAGGGAGGGAGGAGGGAGAGGAGGAGAGGAGGAGGAGAGGAGAGGGAGGGAGAGAGAGAGGAGGGAGGGAGGAGAGAGGAGGGGAGGAGAGGGAGAGAGGAGGGAGGAGAGGAGAGGAGGGAGGGAGGGAGGAGGAGGAGAGGGAGGAGGAGGAGGAGAGAGGAGAGGAGGGAGGAGGGGGGGAGAGAGGAGGAGGGAGGGAGGGAGGAGGGAGGAGGGAGGAGGAGGGATGGAGAGAGGGAGAGGGAGAGAGAGAGAGGGAGGGAGAGGGAGGGAGAGAGAGAGGGAAGGAGGGAGAGAGAGAGGGATGGAGAGAGGGAGGGAGAGAGAGAGGGAGAGGGAGGGGGATGGAGAGAGGGAGGGAGGGAGGGAGAGAGAGGGAGGGGGATGGAGAAAGGGAGAGGGAGGGGGATGGAGAGAGAGAGAGAGAGCTCTTCATGTGAATTGAGGGCTGATTTCTGTGGTTTTGTCTTCATGTTTATGTGGAAACACGATGAAAAGCGAGCGGCGAACAGATGTCGTGGTTGTTTTTGTTGTTTTGGTGCAGTTTTCATGTCGTTTACCTCTCTAAAGCGGCTCTGTTTTTGTTGTTGACCCTCCTCTGTGGGAAAGTCAACACTGTCTTAGAGCTGCTGTTCGTTACTCGTAAACGCTCCAGCATCACACCCGTGTGCCACGGCGCCGCTTTCCCTCCGAGGCGTTTGGCGTGGACGGGTTATCGCGCTGCGCTTCAAACGTTATGAAGCGACGGCGGTGAACTTTATGTGGAAGTATGTAAAGACAAAGATGTGCACAGTGGCCGGAAGGTCAAAGGTCACTCCAGAGGACAGACCTCGTTTGTCGGGTGAAATCGGGACCGGGGGTGTCGGGGTGTCTGAGGACATCAGAGACATCAGAGACATCCGCATTTAATGTTGAGTTCTTGCGGTTCTTGTGGAGAAGCTGGAATGTCAAAGCGCGGCCGTGTGTCTGGCGTCGCCCACAGGTACGAAGATCAGAGGGCGATCAGAGGCCTCGACCGCCACCGGATCGCTGCAGAGGGGCGGAGCTCACCATGGAATTTCCCTTGAGGGGGGAGGGGGGGGGGCACCTGAAACAACCACATTATTTCATCTCTGTTAGTCTACAGAGGAGCTCCACCACGTCACATGACCTCATGTCTACAGAGGAGCTCCACCACGTCACATGACCTCATGTCTACAGAGGAGCTCCACCACGTCACATGACCTCATGTCTACAGAGGAGCTCCACCACGTCACATGACCTCATGTCTATAGAGGAGCTCCACCACGTCACATGACCTCATGTCTACAGAGGAGCTCCACCACGTCACATGACCTCATGTCTACAGAGGAGCTCCACCAAGTCACATGACCTCATGTCTACAGAGGAGCTCCACCACGTCACATGACCTCATGTCTACAGAGGAGCTCCACCACGTCACATGACCTCATGTCTACAGAGGAGCTCCACCAAGTCACATGACCTCATGTCTATAGAGGAGCTCCACCACGTCACATGACCTCATGTCTACAGAGGAGCTCCACCACGTCACATGACCTCATGTCTACAGAGGAGCTCCACCACGTCACATGACCTCATGTCTACAGAGGAGCTCCACCAAGTCACATGACCTCATGTCTATAGAGGAGCTCCACCACGTCACATGACCTCATGTCTACAGAGGAGCTCCACCACGTCACATGACCTCATGTCTACAGAGGAGCTCCACCACGTCACATGACCTCATGTCTACAGAGGAGCTCCACCAAGTCACATGACCTCATGTCTATAGAGGAGCTCCACCACGTCACATGACCTCATGTCTACAGAGGAGCTCCACCACGTCACATGACCTCATGTCTACAGAGGAGCTCCACCACGTCACATGACCTCATGTCTACAGAGGAGCTCCACCACGTCACATGACCTCATGTCTATAGAGGAGCTCCACCACGTCACATGACCTCATGTCTACAGAGGAGCTCCACCACGTCACATGACCTCATGTCTACAGAGGAGCTCCACCAAGTCACATGACCTCATGTCTATAGAGGAGCTCCACCACGTCACATGACCTCATGTCTACAGAGGAGCTCCACCACGTCACATGACCTCATGTCTACAGAGGAGCTCCACCACGTCACATGACCTCATGTCTACAGAGGAGCTCCACCAAGTCACATGACCTCATGTCTATAGAGGAGCTCCACCACGTCACATGACCTCATGTCTACAGAGGAGCTCCACCACGTCACATGACCTCATGTCTACAGAGGAGCTCCACCAAGTCACATGACCTCATGTCTATAGAGGAGCTCCACCACGTCACATGACCTCATGTCTACAGAGGAGCTCCACCACGTCACATGACCTCATGTCTACAGAGGAGCTCCACCACGTCACATGACCTCATGTCTACAGAGGAGCTCCACCACGTCACATGACCTCATGTCTACAGAGGAGCTCCACCACGTCACATGACCTCATGTCTACAGAGGAGCTCCACCAAGTCACATGACCTCATGTCTATAGAGGAGCTCCACCAAGTCACATGACCTCATGTCTATAGAGGAGCTCCACCACGTCACATGACCTCATGTCTATAGAGGAGCTCCACCACGTCACATGACCTCATGTCTATAGAGGAGCTCCACCACGTCACATGACCTCATGTCTACAGAGGAGCTCCACCAAGTCACATGACCTCATGTCTATAGAGGAGCTCCACCACGTCACATGACCTCATGTCTACAGAGGAGCTCCACCACGTCACATGACCTCATGTCTACAGAGGAGCTCCACCACGTCACATGACCTCATGTCTACAGAGGAGCTCCACCACGTCACATGACCTCATGTCTATAGAGGAGCTCCACCACGTCACATGACCTCATGTCTATAGAGGAGCTCCACCAAGTCACATGACCTCATGTCTACAGAGGAGCTCCACCACGTCACATGACCTCATGTCTACAGAGGAACTCCACCACGTCACATGACCTCATGTCTATAGAGGAGCTCCACCAAGTCACATGACCTCATGTCTATAGAGGAGCTCCACCACGTCACATGACCTCATGTCTATAGAGGAACTCCACCAAGTCACATGACCTCATGTCTATAGAGGAGCTCCACCAAGTCACATGACCTCATGTCTATAGAGGAGCTCCACCACGTCACATGACCTCATGTCTATAGAGGAGCTCCACCAAGTCACATGACCTCATGTCTACAGAGGAGCTCCACCACGTCACATGACCTCATGTCTATAGAGGAGCTCCACCACGTCACATGACCTCATGTCTATAGAGGAGCTCCACCAAGTCACATGACCTCATGTCTACAGAGGAGCTCCACCAAGTCACATGACCTCATGTCTATAGAGGAGCTCCACCACGTCACATGACCTCATGTCTACAGAGGAGCTCCACCAAGTCACATGACCTCATGTCTATAGAGGAGCTCCACCACGTCACATGACCTCATGTCTATAGAGGAGCTCCACCACGTCACATGACCTCATGTCTATAGAGGAGCTCCACCAAGTCACATGACCTCATGTCTACAGAGGAGCTCCACCACGTCACATGACCTCATGTCTATAGAGGAGCTCCACCAAGTCACATGACCTCATGTCTACAGAGGAGCTCCACCAAGTCACATGACCTCATGTCTACAGAGGAGCTCCACCACGTCACATGACCTCATGTTATAGAGGAGCTCCACCAAGTCACATGACCTCATGTCTACAGAGGAGCTCCACCACGTCACATGACCTCATGTCTATAGAGGAGCTCCACCACGTCACATGACCTCATGTCTATAGAGAAGCTCCACCAAGTCACATGACCTCATGTCTACAGAGGAGCTCCACCAAGTCACATGACCTCATGTCTATAGAGGAGCTCCACCACGTCACATGACCTCATGTCTACAGAGGAGCTCCACCAAGTCACATGACCTCATGTCTATAGAGGAGCTCCACCACGTCACATGACCTCATGTCTATAGAGGAGCTCCACCACGTCACATGACCTCATGTCTATAGAGGAGCTCCACCAAGTCACATGACCTCATGTCTACAGAGGAGCTCCACCACGTCACATGACCTCATGTCTATAGAGGAGCTCCACCAAGTCACATGACCTCATGTCTACAGAGGAGCTCCACCAAGTCACATGACCTCATGTCTACAGAGGAGCTCCACCACGTCACATGACCTCATGTTATAGAGGAGCTCCACCAAGTCACATGACCTCATGTCTATAGAGGAGCTCCACCACGTCACATGACCTCATGTCTATAGAGGAGCTCCACCACGTCACATGACCTCATGTCTATAGAGGAGCTCCACCACGTCACATGACCTCATGTCTATAGAGGAGCTCCACCAAGTCACATGACCTCATGTCTACAGAGGAGCTCCACCACGTCACATGACCTCATGTCTACAGAGGAGCTCCACCACGTCACATGACCTCATGTCTACAGAGGAGCTCCACCAAGTCACATGACCTCATGTCTATAGAGGAGCTCCACCACGTCACATGACCTCATGTCTATAGAGGAGCTCCACCACGTCACATGACCTCATGTCTATAGAGGAGCTCCACCTCGGTCACATGACGTGTGCAGGTGTAGCGTTCTTCAGAACATGAAAGGCCGACATCAAAGCCCTCGCTGATTACTGCTCTGATCTGATCTCAGGCCAGTTCACTCCGTGGGGACTGAGTGCTCCACGGCCCCTCCCCCCCCCACCCAACCCCCCGGGTCACACCCTCAGTCCCACTTTTATTATTTTATTTTCTCTATAACTCTCGTTCTACAACTTTAACTCTGAGTCACCTGCTGCTCCGTCACCAGGTGGAGGCTCTGCTCCCTGAGCTTTACCGTCTTCACCTCCATCAAGTCTCTTCTCTCTTCTCTAGAAGGTTTTTTTGGGGGTTTGTTCCCACCCGGTGAGTCGAAGGTGTCGAGGACCAAAAGGGACAAATGCTTGGGGGGTGATCTTTGACCCCTCCTCCTCCTGACCTTTGACCCCTCCTCCTCCTCCTGTCGCGATGACTCACCTCGGCGGCGCTCTCCTCTCACGCGGATGTTTTGTCTTCCTCTGACTCGTCTCACTCGGGATGTCGTTCACGCGCTTTGAGAGAGGAGAGAGAGCCAGAAGCTGTCTGGAGGTCAGAGGTCAGGGGTCAGAGGTCAGGAGTCACGGCAGTCGGGGGTCAGAGCCGACGAGGAATTAGAGGGAGAGAGCGCTCTGCGGATACCTTCAGTTATCCGTTGAACCGGAACATGAGCTTTAAAAAAATAACTATATATATATATATATATATATATATAAATATAATATATATTTAATGATTTCTGTGAACTTTTCATGACGTTGTGCATCAGCCACAGTTCAGGGTGAATGTATAACTCTAAAATATCACATAATGTGTGTTATAAGCCTTAATGCACGACTGTGTGTGTCTCTCTCTTTCTCTTCTATAGGCCTCTTAATGTTTGATGACCCCTCTCATCCTCTCATCCCCTCATCCTCTCATCCTCTCATCCCCCCCCCCCCCCCCTCACCTCCACCTGCCGTTACTTTTCATCTATTACATCTTTTCTTACCTAGGAAGTGGAAGCGAAGCCTCTAAACTAAGTTCAGGTCTCATTTGACTTATTTCCACAACATCTTCTCTTCTTCGAGGAGGAGGAGGAATGTGTTGACGCTCCTCACGGCGAGCGTCTCATCAACATTCCTGGGCACCTCCTTCTCATCTGAGGTCGATGAGTCACGCCGGCCCTCTTTGATGACATCATGTCGTCGAGGGCCTCTCGACCTCTCTCTCTCTCCCAGAGCCCCGTCCTCACACCCACATGCTTTTCCACGAGAATCCTCCTCCTCCTCCTCCTCCTCCTCCTCCAGAGACTTGGGTCTGTTTCCTCTTTGCTCTCTCGAGGCGATCAAACTTTTCGACCTCTGTTTGTTCCCACGGAGCTCCTGATGCTCCCGTCTGGATCCACCTGTAACGCTCCTCTCATGAGACTCGAGCCGTGCTCCTCCTCTCCTCCCCTCCTCCTTTCCTCCTCTCCTCCTCGCTCCTTGCCGTCTAAATCCTGCAGCCCGTTGGCGGTCTAATGAGATTAGCGTTCATTAGTCAGGGCCTCGGCTCCCCGCTCTCTGGGGTTTCTTGTTATCTAACGCTCTCTGATACAGATTGTTTCTTTTTCATAAGCGTAAGTTTTTCCTCCGGTGGCGGATTGTAAGGAAGACTCAGTGACCGGAGCGGAGCTCCAGACTGAAGCTGCTAAAGCTGATCCTCAAGGAGGCTTTAATGTCAGGAACACGCCGAAGAGTCCTCCTCGCCACCAGGGGGCGAGCAAACGAGATGAAGCGAGAGGAATCGAGAAGACGGGCGAGTGCGACTCGGGTCTTCACGCCTCGTGGCTCCCGGGTTCAGACGCGTCGTCACGAAGGCTTGAGAGACGCCACCGATGTGTACCGGCCGGGAGGAGGGGGAGGAGCTTGTTTGACACACACATGCAGGGATTTGAGTTAATTTAAAGAACATTTGAAATCCGTTAAAACCGGATAACAACATGGCGTCCTCTGCTCTGTTATTAGCGCCAGAGCCCAGAAACAGGAAGGTAATGACTTCACACTTAGGGGAACATAAAGCTCTCCCATCTCGTCACTACACGCTCACAGTGGAGCGGGCCCTTCCCATCATGCACTGGGGCAGGAGGAAGGTGTAGTGGTGTGTGTGTGTGTGTGGGGGGGGGGGGGGGCGGCAGCATGAACTCGTCTGCGGTCTGTCGCGCCGTCTGCATTCCTCGCTGTTTTTTTCTTCTAACCATGTTTTTGGGGGAAAGGAGCGTCCTGCTCCTCCTCCTGCTCCTCCTCCTCCTCCTCAGTTTACATAACACGAGAGGAGGAGTTCAAAAGAGCCGATCACGTGACCGAGATGCAGCCTCCTCGCTGAAGGGCGACGTGAAGGTGTGTGTCTGTGTGTGTGTGTCTGTGTGTGTCTGTGTCTGTGTGTGTGTGTGTGTGTGTGTGTGTGTGTGTGCACGGCTTTGTCCAGATTCTACACACAGATAAAGGAGTTGACTTGTTTTGCTCCGTCTCCTTTAACCCTCCCCCAGGTGTGTGTGTGTGTGTGTAGGTGTGTGTGTGTGTGTGTTTGTGTATATAGGTGTGTGAGTGTGAGAGAGAGGAATGCCGTGAGGAGTTGCAGGTCATCTTTCTTCAGGTTTATTTTATTCACTACAATCAGCTTTCTCCCCTCGAACATTGCGCAACATTCACGTCGTGTTTTCGGCGCCGTGAGTGAGGCGGACGACGTGGCGCTCGGACGCCATCGGGCGCCACGTCCCTCACGTCTGGCAGCGAGCCAGAAGTTCTTCTTCTTCTTCTTCTTGTTTCTAAATTATTTTATCAAGATAATCCCCAATAATAATCCCAATATCTCGTATAAATGTTAATCTTTAAACACTACGGCAACTTTAATATCAGTTATTCTGCCAATATTTGTTGATTAATCGATTAGTAATTTAATCTATATATAAATGTTAGAATAAATTATCTGAAATATATTTTTTAGACTTTTTCTTTTTCAACATGGGACAAATTTGGCATAATTCTTGATTTGTATTCATCAAAATAATTGCAGATGAATTTTTTGTTTTATTTTAAATTTCTCTGATCTTGTAATGTTGAGCGCTGCGTTCTCGTCGCTCCGCGTGATTAATTATTGAATTGAACTCGTAGTCCCCCCCCCCCCCACACACACACACACGATTAGAGATAGAATGCACTTTGAGCCCAAATTGTTATTACATAACCACACCGAGGGGTTAGTGTTGGTTCTAATGAGTCACACACACACACACACACACACCAGTTTAAACCACGCACACCCACAAAACAACTCAGGCGTGTTAGTCGGTACACAAACGGACCCGTGAGTTTAAATGTCAGCAGAAAAGTGTGTGTGTGTGTGTCTGTGTGTCTCTATGTGTGTGTGTATGTGTATGTGTGTGTGTGTACATCCTGATTTAGTTTTAGAGGCTCAGGCATCCCCCCCCCCCTCCAGTAGTTTTAATGGTACGGCCGTGGGCTCGGTAACCACAGCAACGTGGGGTTTCTTTGTTGCAGCAGATTGTCTGCTTGTCAGAATGTGTGTTAAAGTAAAGACGGAGACGCACGCACACACACACACACACACACACACACGGGTTCTGTTTCTCTCGCTCTTGTCGTTAAAGAAACACACACACACCGTTCACCACGCCTCGCCCGTCCCTGATTGGTCACGCCCCGATCACGTGACCCTCGACTAACGCTGGACCACCTGGAGGCGTTCACCGGGGCGCCGCTGACCTCGGGGTCTTGACCTGCTGGTGCACCTGCATTACGCCTTTTACGGTCACTTGAAGGGGGGGGGGGTTGTTGCTTTTGAGGAGGCACGACCTGGACGGCTTTTTCTTATTCGGGTCCTCGTGGCGACTTCTATTGTATTCTTCTCTCTGAGGAGCGTGGCCCTTTTGGTTGTTGGATTTGACATCACATCCGGCCCTGTGGACCCCCACCTCTCTTTTGGGGGTCTTTTATTTGTGTATCCAACGAGAGGAGAGCCTCCAGCCGGAGGACAGACGGCGTGTTTGAGCCTCGGCTCTTCAGCCACCGGCGTGTCGATACCAGACTCCGCTCGGCCGCCGCGTGCAGAGCCGACGCTCCTTCGGGCTTCACGCGCGCCGCCGGGCAGCGGAGCGGCGAGGAGATGGCCGGGTTCCCCCCGTCGGCTCGGAGCAGGTGGCTCGGCCTGAAAGACGACCGCGAACAAAAAGGACACACAGCGCGCCGTCATGAGAGCGGCGCTCGGCATTCAGCTCGGGCCTCGCTCTGCAGCTTCCTGTCGGCTCACTGCCTCCGGGTCGAGGAGCGCCGGAACAAATCCTACATGATGCCTTCTGTCGTGGTCAGAATTTTATTTTGAAAATATATTTATTTAAATGCTTGCTTTGGCATTAGTAGTTAAATCCCTCCGATGTTTATTTTATGTTGTAAAACATCAACTGGATTTATTCAAGGTTCTCGCCAAAATAAAAGCTCAGACATTTAAAAAAAAAGATTACCGTTGATCAGCTGATCGAATTTAAATGGTTATTAAATACCTCTCAAATCAAGCAACCCCTCCATCTTTACCTTCTGAAACGGTGGAGCGCCGCTTTGGGGTGTTTTAGTCCGACAGGCAGGCGGCAGATCCCAGGCCCCCCCCCCCCCCCCTCTCAGGCCGGCCAGGTAAAATGAAAGGAGACCCCCTCCCCCTCCACTTCCCCCTCGGCTTTGATCGTCGTTCAGCGCCCAGATTACCCATGAGCCCGCGGGGCTGCAGCCCCGTGGTCAGCCACCGGCAGTAACCCTGTAGGCTGCCGGGGGGTCAGCGAGCCGTTAGCCCCCTAAGCTGTGCTTTTAAACTGGCGCCCAGAGGAGCAGACGCCATTGTCTCCTTCGGGGCGAATGACCGCAACGTGAGAACGGGTCGCGGTGCATTTACGCTTGAATAGGGAAAACAAAGAAAATGCAGGAAACAGCTTTTTGTTTATTAATCTTAATACCGCCGTATTGTTGATAATAAATAAAAGATCGGAACATTTCTGATTCTGTAATTCTCCTGAGATATTACCCGACTTGACGATGTGGCGCATTGAGCTGGGTTGAATCCGGCTAACGGATTGAAGCCGGCTAACGGAGCTAAACTGGTTAAAGGAGATAAACCAGCTAACGGTTTGAAGCCGGCTAACGGAGCTAAACCAACCCGGCTGCAGCCGACAGAAACTGGCAAAACTCGAGCTCCAGAATCCGGAACTGGAAAAGGAAGGCGAGGAGTTCAGGGCCCGACGCTCATACCGCTACGCTGCCGACAAACTACGAATAAATCCATTCGCCGATCGTGAAATCTGTTCAGGAAGCGATGCATTAATCTTTCCGGCTTTTTATCGCGGCTTCTTTAAAAGTCTTTTATATTAAGTGTGTGTGACAAGTCAGATTAAAGTGTGGAAGCCTTACAGTGGATGTGATTAACCCCTCGAGGGTCTTGATGATGCAGGATGGCTTCACGGACTCCTCCGTACTAGAGACTGGACCGGTTCTGAGGCCTTTGGAGCGTTGGAGAGAAACGGAAGGAGAGTTTTCTTCGGAGGGCTTTGGGAAACTTCCTGTTCTCCTTCACTTGTGATCCGAGCTCCCATCTGGGCTCCAGACGGCTCGGGAGCGGGTTTTTCTTTCTTTTCGTGCCTGCAGACTAATGTGCAGGGCCTCCTTCGCTCCTCAGTGAGAGAAACAAACACCAGCACAAGAGAGGCTGTCGGGCAAATAGGGTAAAAAGCCCGAATGCTTTATTGCCTCTTTCCCTCCTGACAAATGCAGGCGAGGAGATAAATGATTTCCACTCCGCCGGCGGCGCCCAGATTTTAATGATTCAAGATTTCTGCTGCTTGTTGAACCCGTTTATTGAATTCTGGAGAGTGCTCTGACAAAAACAACAAAACACAACAACATCATGGACCGTCTGGCAAAAAATGTCCCTGACTCACAATTTACCAAATTGGAAATACCCAATTTTGAGAGAATGCAGCTTTAACACATGAAGAATAGACTTCTATACAACCAGAGGAGTCGCCCCCTGGTGGTCAGGAGAGAGAATTGCGTCGCTTGGTGAATGTTTCGTCATACTCAACATGCTTTCTTTCTATTTAATGCATCCCTAATAAAGGTGTATTTCCCAAAACGTCCCACTGTTGTTGAAGGTGACGGCTCACTAACTTCATTACACCGTTGCACTCTTAGCAGAATATGGAAAAAAAATTCCCTTCCATAAGATTCACGGCACTGAGACCCATAAATAGCACCCCAAAAAATAGAGAACCTCCCGTGTGGAGTTTCCATAGAAACCAGAGAATGGAAGTTTTTCTTTTCTCAGAGAAACAGGCGACGGCTGCCGAGGAGGAAGCTGCGTCTTCAGCCTCCAGACCCGCCCGGCTGAAGCTCGGCTGAAGCTCCCTGTTTCACGGCATTATTCAACATGTCAGTGAGGGAAAGTTATTTA